>NC_069365.1:90025978-90335543 GCF_021730395.1 Mercenaria mercenaria
ATTTCTCTGAACAAATACAGGATTTTCGTGACTAAAATCTACGATGTTTCATGTTTCAAAAGTATCTACTTTACTCTTTATGCGATTCATATTGACAATTTTTAAGAGTTATGTACCAAATAGACTAATCAATGCAATTTCAGAGGGAACCCTGTGATAATATTAGTGTATGCTGTCACGTGACATGGCGTACGGCAAGAAAAAGTAAATATGGCGGATGGGGATGTTGATGAAAGGTAGGCTCCTTATTTGTTCATTGATTTCTCTGTGAATATATCCTTTATGGGAATACTCGTATAACACGGCATTGACATTTGTCTCTCATCGGCTGTATACCATAACCTCAGACGACGGCTTTATTTTCTAGACTTTGCCCTTGAATGCAACAAAAACAACGGAAAATAATTTTAAGCGAGGAGAGACTCAGTTTTTCAATTTTTTCATTCCTTCTTTGTGCGATTTGTGTCAGTTTATGAAGTACAGATAAACTTTGTACATAGATAAAATGTGTGTATCAGCCAGTTCCCTGAAAACCGCATATTTCTTCAAAAAATACTCATTTAAAAATTTGCCCAGTGTACGTTCAGAAGACCGGCGGTTTGCTGTCGGTGTACGATAAGACGTAGGTCAAAAAGTGTACGGCGAGAAGTCAGAAATTCAAAGATTTTCTTCCGAAAAAGTGTACGGATAGAAGACAAAATCATTGCATATTCGACAATTGCCTCAGAACTTAAAATCACTTATCTGGTCTATATTTCGACATTAGTTCTGCCATTTTCACGAAAAGTGATGCCTTGTAAATGTTTTGCTGTTGTCGAGAACTTGTCTTTCTGCTTTAACACCTTTAAAGATGTGTAGAAAATAAGGACGCTATAACTGAGGCACCTGTAATGCAGATATATTATTTATCAAAGATATTTGTTCGTCCGTATATCTGGACAATACTTTGAATCAGAAACCCAAACAATCCGATTTATTTGGTTTAAGTTTACTGTGTTAAAGAGCTGTGTCGAATTCTGTTAGGATAACACTTACCAACTCTACACATTTCACAGAAAAAAATTGTTCTTTTTACTAAAGACCGCTACAGAATATGTTTGTTGTTTGTAAAAGTTAATGCCGTTTTGATTTATCCTTTGACCCTCTTTAAAAGTTGTGAAATTTATAACCGTTTGTTGAAAAACATGGCCACCAGGGGCGGGTCTTTTTTTCCCTTATTTGTCTATAAGGACAATTTGAACATAGCTTGGCACAAATTTGCCTCTGGTGAGCCTGTATATGAATTTTGAGATAAATGGCCTTACATGAAAAAAGAAAAACATGGTTATATGGCATTAGGCTCATTTTCATTATTTATCTGTAAAAATACTTAAAAATCTCCTGAAACTGCTTGCAGACCAATGTAAATATACCTTGGCACAAAATATGCCTTGGGTGAAATCGTGATCGCTATGTTTTGGTAACGTTTGATATTGTATATTTCCAGAAATACCTACAGATGTTACTACTGTCAGGGGATGAATGTGACACATTTTGGCACACATTAGACCTTCATCCGGATCAAGTTCTTAAGTTGAGAAAACTCGAATTAAACAGTATTAGTGGGAAAATGGGGTACAGAACGTTGAACTTTGCTGTAATCCCCGAGATTTTGACAAAAACGAGTAAAATCCTTATACCGGACTTTGGCAACGGTGAGATGACTGTTAAAATTGAAGATGCTACTGAAAACAGTGATTTCGGGCTGGCTAATCTTTCTCTGGATACATCAGCTAATAGTCCATGTTCTAAAAGCAGGAGAACTTCAACACCACATAAATTTTCGGCAGATCCGTTTTCACCGACGCAAATTCTTGAGGATATGGTTATAAATGACAGCGACATTGAAATAGACTACGAATCTGAAATTCAAGAATGTCTGCCTGAAGTGATAAAGGTCCTGTATGAATGTGGACAACTAGAGAACTGGGTAGAATTTTATCACTTGATTAAAAACAAGAAGTTTCCATTAAACAATATCGCTTTCCATCTTTTTATGGACGTGTGTAGGTTCTACAGCTTAAAGTCTGTTTCAGCTATGCGATATAGTCCTGTTGTAAAACGGTTTTGGAGAATAGGTTATTGCCTTTTTCATGGAAAATTTTTGAATTTCATGAGTGGCCCAAAGAATGCTGGAGATACAATTTTGAACACACATGAACCAATGAATCCTGAAAACGCCAGAATTAACTTTGCAGTTCCTTTCCTATCGATTAGAAAAGCAGCTAGTAATGAGTGTAAACCCGGAATTTTATATAACATTTTGGAAAAATTTGCTGACCAGACTAATGATCTTAAGACGTACAAGTTATGTATAGATGGTAAAAAAAAATGCTTGTAGAAGTAAAAAGGTTGGTGATATTGATCTCTTTGGATTTGAACAGTCTCCAACTTTAAACGATAGAAAAGACCGTCTTGATGACGAAATTGCAGTTACACACTGTTTGTGATAAACTGACCGATCTAGAAGTTCGGGCAAAGTATATATTAGATCAACTCAATACAAGTAACATGTTTGAAAGTTTACTACATGTAGTTGGTACAAGCAAGTATGATATATAAATCATGGAATAATAGGATCTTTAGTAAGCGCCGACAACAAAGAGAAATTTTGATTAGTACTGGTAATGCAATACCACCCACGTCCCCCAACACCGACTTAAGGGGCATTCAGTCTTGAAAACCAGTCTTTTGTTGTTGTTATCGAAAAGTGACAAGAACAGCAGTTTTATGCTAGAATAAACTTTCATGACAATGTTAGGGGAATTAGTGGGATAACACAAGTGTCCTTTGTGCATAGATCTAGTTCATGTTGTAACTTTGTACATAACACCTTTTCAGTGACCATACATTTGATAGCGCTGAGCGACGTAGAGGCAAGCATAAAAGGAAGTCTGGTAGGGTATCCAAAAGTTTCGAGACTTTAAGGAACCCACTTCCAGTTCGTGAGCATCACAGAGCCTGTGAATCTAAGATCCTTCCACATGTTAGAAGAGGGCTTAACCTTGACTTTTAATTCCGTGAAAAATTATTTCATATGACAGATATATCTTGTGAATGAGTGAGATTCAGCTTGAACACTTACATACACGTACCTATTTTGCTGAGAAACTGTGTGTAGCATTAAAATACCAACAGCCTTGTGTTAAAGATATATGGTTTCCTTTGGTATGGTTTGAACGATTTTCTCATCAAGAGTGAAAAATAAATACTATCTAACGATTGTTATACGTGTATGCTATTTTAACTGATCACTCCAGCTGTGTCATCGAAACACGGGGAATCAGATCAAAGACTTTTTATGCAAATTATTCATGGCCACTGAGCACGTGTAGCTGTCTGCATATCATTTTTAAAACAGTCTGTAGAGTGTTCATTTGTTTTGTTTCCGAAGTCTCTATTCAATGTGAATAAAGTACATGTAAATGTTATTAACACTGTCAAAATAACACCAATAACAAACAAGGTGATATTTGTATATTCTGAAATTTATTGACTAAACTTTTAGAAAATAATAAAACTGCATGGTAACTGTCTTTTCTTTCAATTCGAGTGTATGATACGTAGCTATGCACAAATATGTTTCATGACTGTGTTACATACTGTTAATGGCATAATTCTTTGTCCATCTTTTCTAACAAATATACACAGCAGAACGAAAATCGCTGAAACTGATTAAAAGGTACATTTTTATACTTTTTGACTATTTTTTTTCTATGAAATTCGAGCAGATGTTGTATGCCGAAGCTTATACTTACTTGCTAATATTACGCCATGTAAATAACGATTATCAGAAAAAAATCTAATCTTATATCAGTCAGCTTTTGCAGAAAGGATACTTTTCACTACACAACTATCATAATGATACATTTGAAAATAAGAATATTATTTAAAAAAAACAACAACACAACTTATAACGTTTCACCAATACTATTGGATTAACTATGAAAACTGAAACATTTGCCATATTTTGACAAAGTCACATATTATAAAACAATGTATATAAATGAACATCAACACAATTCTTCTTTGTCATTAAAAGGTGTATTTCTACAGATTTGAATATGACTTTATTGTGCCTACGGAAATTTGTCGCTTTAACATACAAATGCATATTTTACATTTCATGCAACATTATAACTGTTTTATTAACACATTGATCAACGCTATTTTAAATAGTAGTTCTAATTCTGTTTGCGGAAATACATCTTTAATGTGTCTGAATACTGTTGGTATTATTCTTTAAAATACAACACTAGGTCGTCAGTCCGAGATCAATATGCCATATCTTGGCAACATATAAAGTAAATAGAAAAATATCACATTGGAATAATAAAATCACATAAGTGATATAAACATTATATCACAATAGAAATAAAAATGAACACATATAAAGGCCGTTTGAGTGCAGTAAAAACTAAAATTTTGGTATTGTTGTCTGAGACGGTACAAATCGGAGCAAAGGCTTGAAAAGAAAGGGTTTTTTTTTTCTTTATCAAAGACCATTGCAATAAATAGTGTAATGCAATCTTTCCATATTTGCATCAGATGTTTTGCAATATTTTATATTGATGGAATTTGTGGAACAGCAGTAAACATGATCAGATATTAAAGTATATGGCGTTTTACTTAATTTAGGCAAAAAATGCAGAACAAGTTTAATGCAAAGTGTTGATTATACGGTTATTATAGTAACAATTCATGCAGTGGTATTAAAGGGAACATTTAAGGCCACATGAATAGAATGTGTGGGATTTTTTTTGAGTATTGGCTGTTTCGCCTTTCATATTATGAAATCCCACACATTCTATAATCACATTAAATTTGCTTGATTTTGCTGAACTAAATTAGTATCACTTTCAACCGACAAATGCATGAAAAAGTCTAAAACAATTTTTAAAAAAAAATCTGGAATGGTATTAGCGGCATAAGCAGATACACCTATAAAAGAATGACATATATTTATCAGCTTTTATGCAAAAGCAAAAAGTCAGTTTTTATTGGACTCAGACGGTGTATAATTATTTTATATTTTTAATCGACTGGAATGAATGGAAAATGTAGCATAACCGATTTATTTTGTTGAGATCATTATGTGGTATACGTCGTGGATGATTACATCTTGTTTTATCAACATATCATCTCTATCAACTCTGTATCACATTGTCACAAAATATATTCACAATACATTGAGAAACACATCTCCAGTGGTGGATTCAAAGACTGTTTTTTTGTTTTTTGAAATCGGACAGAAACATGATCAAGTGGTTATAATCGAATTTAAAATAAAGTCAAAGGCTAATCATGTATAATTGCAAATCTTAACAAAATCACAGGTGTGTATTTATTTTTTAACACTTTACAAGGTTAGAACCTCCCATTACATGTTATATTCATGCTACAAAACTGTAATTCTTCAGCAAACTTAGTGTAGTGATTCCTGAGTAAGTCTACCAAAGAACTGATGCTAAGGTATTATAATCAGGCGAAAATGGCGGTGACTGTGTATTTCATTATCCTAGTAACGTTCCTCTTTCTAACAAAAAACAAAATTCCAGTTAGATTCCATAAAAAATTTTATTGTATGGAAATATGAAATACATGTATTCTGCCATTATTATCTCATCGTGTGCGGCAGTTTTTAATGCTATTTTTAGTAATGTGACGACAGAAACTATATTGATAGTATGAAAAAAAGTATTCGGACATATAGCAGTTGAGGTTTTTTATTCTTTTCCTAAATAAAAATACTTTGCGACCTTAAATTTACGTACCAAAACTAAACATATGTATATAAGGCAAAATAATTTCTACAGAATTTCTTTAAACTTTGTGTACCGACTGAGAATCAAGTTTAAACCGGAAATATGTATCAAAATTCAAAGGTACCCGGACTTAGTCTTGAATTATCTGCTCTTGAAAATTGATTATAGCCGGCTTTAAAGGGCAGATAATACATTACTAAGGCTGGGTTCATATGGTTTGTTTTATTTCATATTTCTGTTTTCAATTTGATTCTCTATCAGCAAAAATATTAAAGAAGAAATCCTTTCTGTAAGAAATTTTTCCACATGTCAATATAGAGACTGTTGCCAATGTCCTTAACTATGAACGTGACAAAATGATACCGCAGCGTCCTGGTCTGTTCCATGGATAGAATTTCTATAAATTTTTAAAATAAGTACAAAATGAAGTTTAAATAAAAATTAAAAAAAATCGCATATTTCTCTTCCTTGATCTTTAGTTAACTGCCCTTGAAAATTGATTTTGTTAGTATTTTCTGATTTTCAAGTGCAGATAATTCAAAATCAAGTCTGGGTATCTATAATTTTTGATACATATTTCCGTTTTTAACTTGATTCTCAGTCGATACACAAAGTGTAAAGAAATTCGTATCTAGTAGAGAGAATTTATACAAACTAAATTACCAGCACTATACCAGCCCAATTACAAATTACGGCTAAGTGCCTAGCAGTATGAACACGCACATAAAACGGCAAGTCTACAAACCCAAAAAGATTATTTTCGATGCTGCGAAGTACACCGCCAATTTCACCCAAGAATATTACATTAACTGGTCAAAACCATCTAAGCACATTTTTCCTAATGTTTATCAAAGATGACCGCCATCTGTAACTTTGTCCACACACGTCAAATTTGTATTTACACTCTTCGTCGTGCAAACCTTTTGAATGATATTCAAGATCACATTTCCTGTTAAACTTGGCGCCGCATCTCTTGCACATATGCTGCTTTGGTTTTGGGTTACCACATTCTTTTGTATGTTTCACATGGCTGGCCTTACTGCAAAATTCTTTTCCACACTTACTGCAGCTAAGCTTTTTTGCCCCGTGTCTGGCCCTGGAAGAAAAAAAAATGAAATCACAACTTCTTAGATCTACTTAATAGAATCAACTTTTATTCTTTATACATCATTTCGAGTACCTTTTTAATTTCCGTACTATGTTTCTGAATTTTCAGGTATCTAAGCTCATTTTGCAAACATGACGAAGTGACGGCAGGTTACATTATGTCGGAACCAGCCTGATCCGATATCACTGCGCACTTTCTAAGGAAACGAAGTTTTTCTGTCGTCAGAAAATTGTGAATTTGTTTAATGCCGTTTTCAATAATCTTTCAAAAATATATGGCGGCCAGTTAACCTTGCCTGGGCAAGCTTAGCCGACCGGGTTAAACAGTAATGCGTGCGTGCAATTTCCAAATGTAACTGACAATTTCTCTACGGGCCAGGCACAAAAGTGGATTGCAAATGGCCATAGAAACAATTTCATGACCAATAACTACGGAAATATGCCGCCCACGGGGATCAAACTGCAATCGCAAGAATAATAATCCTGTGCTTGACAGGCTGAGCTAACAACGCGGGCCTAGAAAATAATGAAGGGTGGTTAAATTACGAAATAATGCCAAATATGTTTACCTCATATGAGCGTCCAGATCCTGCTTTTTGTTATATCTTTTACCGCATGACCCAGCTGAACAAACAAATGGCTGGTTCCCCTCATGTATCTTTATGTGTACTGACAGTGTTCGTCTACTGCAGAAGTGTTTCCCGCAGCGACTGCAGAGGTGGGTTCCATCAAGTTCATGGAAGGAATCTTCCATAGGGCTTATAGAACTACCAGTTAATACTCTGCAAAAAAAGTAAGACTGATGAAACGAAACTGAGCACTGAGCAGAAGACGTATATACACAACGTTCACTTGCTGCTGACAGGAAAACGTCATCATAAGTATGACGGGCCTTATTCGAAGATTTGGTATATATCAACCTTAGGTCATATTTTGCAATCTGCAAGTATATATTTGTATTTTGGTCAAGCAGAAATGCCACAAACAAAGCGCACAGCCACCCATAAACGCAAAAAGGTAAGATGAACAAACCAAAGGGACAAAAAAACGTAAATACTAAATTCCTTTTCCTTCCCAACAACCATACAAATAAAGGTCGTCTAAAACAAGCGTATGAAAGAATATATCTATTTATGCAAATATATTTAACATGCAAAACGATTTTGATTCAAATGATCTAAAAACAGATACCAGTTTATAATCATCTTTAAATGATATGTTGAAAAACGGTGTCCCCCCCCCCCAATAATAATAATAATAATCTTTAAAATTCTTAACGGCTTACAGAGACTGAATATTCTTTTGTCACTTACAAGGAATCACTTTTCGACAAAGCCCTTGGCATTTGACACAGTAAACTAAAACCAAATAAATCGGATTGTTTGCGTCTCTGGGTCAAAGTATTGTCCAGATATACCGACGAACAAATCTGACCGCTTATGCACTGTGAAAAAAAAACAACTAATATTTTGATAAATAATATATCTGCATTACAGGTGTCTCAGTTATAGCGTCCTTATTTTCTCCGCATCTTTAAATATGTTAAAGCAGAAAGACAAGTTCCACAACAGCAAAACATTTACAAGGTATCACTTTTCGTAAAAAAATGGCAGAACTAATGTCGAAATATAGACCAGATTAGTGATTTTAAGTTCTGAGGCAATTTTCGAATATGCAACGATTTTGTCTTCTATCCGTACACTTTTTCGGAAGGAAATCTTCGAATTTCTGTCTTCTCACCATACACTTTTTGACCGACGTCTTATCGTACACCGACAGCAAACCGCCGGTCTTCTGAACGTACACTGGGCAATTTTTTTAACGTGAATTTTTTAAAGAAATATGCGGTTTTCAGGGAACTGGCTGATACACACATTTTATCTATGTACAAAGTTTATCTGTACTTCATAAACTGACACAAATCGCACAAAGAAGGAATGAAAAAAATTGAAAAACTGTGTTTCTCCTCGCTTAAAATTATTTTCCGTTGTTTTTGTTGCATTCAATGGCAAAGTCTAGAAAATAAAGCCGTCGTCTGAGGTTATGGTATACAGCCGATGAGAGACAAATGTCAATGCCGTGTTATACGACAATAAGTATTCCCATAAAGGATTTATTCACAGAGAAATCAGTGAACAAATAAGGAGCCTACCTTTCATCAACATCCTCATCCTCCATCTTTACTTTTTCTTGCCGTACGCCATGTCACGTGACAGCATACAGTGAATATAGAACGGTTTATTACATCTGAAATGAGTTTTCACCCTTACTTTTGAATTTTAATACTTATTAGTCTGATTTTTATAAGAAGTCATATGATAATTTGCTATAACTTATACAATAGTTGACATTTTTACACAGGCCCATTTAATATGTGTCATATTTAGAAAGACTCATGAAATATGCAATTGTAACACAGGCGGAAACGATATGTGCCATGTTAAAAAAAGGCGCAAACAATATATGCCATGATTACACATACCATTTAGATATATGATATTTTCACACAGACACTTACAATATATGCTATGTTTTCACAGACACATAAAATCATTATATTGGACACGGACGGATACAATGCAGGAACACAGAATATATGCCATGCTTACACAGACATAAACCAAATGTACAACGTTCAACCATACAAAAACAATGTTTGCCATTTTTACACAGGCACATACAATATGTGCCATGCTTACACAGATGCAAACAATATGTGCCATGTTTACACTGGCGCATATAATATATGTGCCTTGTTTACACAGACACATAAACTATGTGCATGTCTACAGAGGCACATACAATATGTGCCATGTTTACACAGGCAAATACCACATGTGCAATGTTTTCACAGACACAAACAATAAATGCTATGTTTACACAGGTATATTTATTACATTTTACATTCTAACATTTGTACTAAAACTTTATGTTACCAAAATTTGAACTAAAATTTTCATATTGACAAAGCTGTAGATTTTGTTTAACGTATATAAGGCTAATGTTGGTTTCATTTGAACAATATATATGTGGAATTATATAAAGAGTAATAACATGTGTAATATGTATTTAAGTACAACATGTATGTCATAAAAGAAAACATAAGAAGAAAAAAAATGATCATAAAAAAAGAAATATGTAATGAAACATTTTTCATCGTATTAATGGATATTATCAATAAATGCAATGCATGATATTTATATGGTATTAATAAAATATTTTTCAAAACTGCCCACCGGCAGAAGTTAATAACAGTATATAGGTCACTGCATATCTGCTTTATTTGTATATCAAACATAATAACGATTCCTATTAATGCTATATTTATGTGATAGCTTACAATCATCTTACTTTTAACATAATAAAATGTTCTTAATTACTGTGAAATCATTAATATTCGTGGGGGACTTATTTTCGTGGATTTCGTGGTTGAGTCAGTCCACGAAATTTAATCCCAACGAACAAATAAAATTCCAATTCATTTTATGTTCAAAAGTTAAAATTCACGAATTCATAACCCCACGAAACTGCCGTTTTGACCAAAACCACGAAATTTCATGCCCACGAAATTTAATGATTTTACAGTATATAAATTGGAAGGAATTACATACCAGCAAACCTAGTTAAAACACGAATGGTTGTGACCTTGCCTTCGAGATAGGGTTTGATTAGTGTACACGACATATTGTCTTGTGTTTGCTGTATTCCTCACTTCCGGGATATCTAACCTTACCTTTTAATTTCTGTAATGGTGAATACTCATGCCTTACATCCATGCATAAGAATATTACAACCGGACAAAAACTTACAAAAACAAATCTTTAATTTCGTGCAGTCGTAATTTTTTCATGCTAGGGGTGTGTGTCTTGCATACAACGTGTCGATCTGTTATGGCGACTGATTGTGCCAAGTTTCTTTAATATCCAGACATACGAAGTAAAGTTATTGACGGACAAAAAACCTACTATGTTTGACCTCTAGATATGAGCTAAGTGCCTTGGTCTTGCATTCTACACGTCGTTTGATTATAAAGAACATTTGTGCCAAGTGATGTTGAAACCATTTAATGAATGACAAACTAATGGACCAGACAAAAAATAGACCCTGTTAATGTTTAACGTTAATGTGATTTTGATCTTGAAGATCGTTGTCTGGGGTTTGCATTCAGTGATGCCAAGTAATTTCAAGATTCATTTGCGTTGTGGTATGATTGTTAATAAGATCGTAGTTAGAATTTTTATCATAAAAATATAATTTATATATACATGTATTAACCAAGGTGATGTCTCTTGTAATATATCATTTTACTTTCTTCATAACCTGTTTCATCACTTGTTTCTTCAATAAAATAATGACATTTAAATATTTGGGATCTTTTTAGCAGTATTGTTTGTCCGAACTGAGCAAAAAATGCCTTCATCTGTCGTTTACAATACAATAATTTTGTGACAAGTGTTTCTTACTCATTTCCCAGGTGGACAGACCAATGTTGTTGATAGACATTATCCTAATGGTTTACATTTTAGCTGTCTCGTCGTACAAAAGCCTTCTATATCAAATGCAAATATAATTCACATTTCAACCATTCCTAGTCTTTAGCCGCCACTGAACATCAAAAAGAATTACGAAATATTATTTGTGAATTATACTGGGAACACGTAAAACCGTTGTATTAAGGTATCAAATGATCTCATACTTTAAACAAAGGCATCAATTTTGAATAGAACTTGTCTGGTAAATATCAATGAACTGCGTGGAGCCAGTTTTCATTGATCTTAGTAGTCTAAATTTCTTTTTGTTCAGCTTCTATGCAAGGCATATATGGGTTTTTTAAGATTTATTTTAGACTGACTTTGCATTACGTATTACCGATGTATGGTGCGTGTGTCTCTCCGTCTGTTCATCGTTCGTCATATATTGTGAATGGAGCATGATTCAAAATCTTGCAAGGTATACACTTTAAACTTGGGCTATAGGGGTGAGTGAGTGATTCGAATTGTACGGCGAATCAACACAAAACGGTTGTTGAAGAAGTTGTATTGAAAACGTAAATTGAACATCTTCAGAAGATAAGAATGCGTCAAACAGGAATGATCTATTCGGCGAAAGAAGTACAACGTCCTCAATGCGAACAGTTTTGTTCTCTTAGTGCCATTCGCCTAAAGTATGGTTTATATCCTGAAGTTTATTGAACGAAGCATTGTTTCATGACGATTGCCATTCAGATAAAATTTAGTTATTTATATTCGGTTTAAAATCAGTATATGTTAATTTTAAATTAGATGGTGATAATGAAAGGGATTTCTTTGTGTAGTATAAGTATCATGGTTTCCATTAATACCAACATGACTTGAAATCCAACCAAATATGATATGTTTGACAGATAGTGCATTTACCCTGAGAAGAATCTTTTGAATGCATGGATTTTCCATTTACCGAAAGTGAGTCGGAAAAGGTAATAAACTTTTCTTCATTGTATTTTGATATAAAATTCGGCAAACGTAAGTGTGATAGATGAAGGTGGCTTACGCTAGCACTACCTACATTTATATCATTTTTATATAGATGGCGATGAGACAATGCGAAGAGTGCATGAGTCAGGTCAGTAGATCAAAGGTGAACTTCCCAGATTGAGCTCAAAGGCCAAATCCGCCCTTCGTATATCGTGTCAGGAGCATAACTTTATAACTATCCAAGGTATTAAATTTAAAGTAGGCATATAGGTAGGTGGACAGAGCGCATGAACCAGTTCAGAATTCTTCGGGCGTGTATTGCCCAGCTAAGTGGAGCTCTTGTTTGACAATATTTTGAATGTCTATACATAATAAAAACATATTTACATAGAAGAACGTCTTCTTTACTTGTAATCTGAATTATAAAATATTTCAAAGGGAATTAACAAAGTAATAAGAATCTAAAAATCTAAAAAAGTCTATGCTGAAGGCAGTAGGGCAATTTTGGAGAAAAGAATAACTTCCTTAAAATCGTAAAACTAGAAGAATTGAATTTTTTCTTTGCCTTTTACATGGCATGTATATGATTAGGGATCAAAAGGTTTACGGTTGCGTTATTGGATAATAGGTATTATCTCGGTAATAGGTCACTTCACCATAATGTAGATGTAGTAATTTTCGTGATACATTTATTCCGCGACATGATGGACAATAGAAGTTAACTCGAGATTCGTACTTGCTTATTCTTAAGCAATCGTTTCCGGTCACAATTACGTTTGCCAAATAACGCAACAATATTTTCAGCTGAAGCAAAAGCTATTGAATAAGCACGAAATTTTATATACAAGCAGTGAAGACCAGTTTTTCATCGTCTACGACTCACTTTCTGTTTAACAGTCTATTCATAACAAAAAAAAAAAAAAAAAAAAAAAAAAAGAAATATCCTCTTATCTAAAATATTGTTTTCAGGGTTCAGGCATTATTTTTCAATAAGTCTATAATATTTTTTTTGGACTCCAAGTCATGTTGGTTTCTATGGCAACGAGGATGCTGATACACAACAAATGAATCCCTTGCTTTGCCACACTCTAATTCTAAATTAACATATACTGACACCAAATCAAAAGTAAATACATATATTCTATATAAATGGCAATTGTCATGGAACCATTCTTGGTTCAAAAATATTTTTTGATATCCTTTGCGCACCTGGCCAATTTTTACAGCGATTGCCTGTAGCGTATTGAAACGGGTAAAAAATTCCTTGCCTCAAAACCGGGCTAATATTTACAGCGATTGCCTGCAGCGTTATGAGACGGGTGCCTTTTTTGCAGGTTTAAAACCGGACGCGAGATTTGACGTATTTTCAGAAAAAGGTACGTTTAACAACGTTGAAATGAACCCAAGTACGTTTTTTTCTGCTGTCGCTGTTTATCAGCTCAAGAGCAGATTTACATTAAAATGACTTCATTTACCGTTTAAAAGCGTATGAAATAACCAAATATACGTTCTTCAACGGTACAGTGCTCGTTCGGGTAAGAACCAAACATACGTTCTTCATCGATACAGTGCTCTTTCGGGTATTGCAAAAAGGGTCCTAACTTTTGCCAACATGCCCATAACGTTCAAATACGTATTTTAAAAATAATCAATAATGACCGATATGACCAATAAGATCGATCTTATTGATCACTTGTATAATTTTATCGAGATAACCCATATATTATCTCCAAATCTACATCAGATAATAAAATCTGAAAAGTAGATCCCTCGGAAGCACCGAAAACAAGGCAAACAGTGAAAATTGCAGACTCGGTTTGATTGAGTCTGTTCATGAGCAGTAATGGAAAATGCAACACTGCCCACGCCCCCTAGCACCGGCTTAAGCAGTATTCAATCTTCAAGTCTAAATGAGTTAAAATCAATGATCGCGAAGGACCAGAATATATAACAACACCTAGATGAAGTCGGGGCGACTTTTTACGGACGCCATACAGCACTTAACACCCGCTGTTGTGAAGTAAATAAAATCTGAAAAGTCTTATGTTTGTCTTATAAGGCTTTATTATGCGTTATTTGAATTTGAATAGGCCAGGGTTTTCTCAAGAATGCTTAAATCATGCAAATTTGACAATTTATTGATTTATATCGATACAATACCTATTTTAAATAAAGACATTCCTAACAAAAATTATTTATCATGAATTTAACAAGTAAAATATTAAAATAGTGAAATAGTTAAGTTCCGCTTTTCAGAACCGTAAGTAATAAACGTTTCAATTTCAGGAATTAAAAGTAAAAAGATAAAAGTTTCAGGGTTCCTACGCTAAAATGGGGTCAGGTTTTGAGGATAGAAAATTTACCCCGTTTAAAAGTGTTATAGGCATTCACTGTAAAGATTGGTCCGTTTTTGAGGACTTAAAAATTTTACCCGTTTCACTACGTTACCGGTGCGCAAAGGATATAAAACCAGCTTTAGGTGAATGGCTCAAAGGGAATATAATTGCTCTCAGGGAGGAAGTTGTTGTTTCTCGCTGTCGAATAGGTCATACCCGTTTGACTCATTCTTATCTTCTGAATAGATAAGATCAACCTGAGCGATCCCATCTAAAGCAGCATTGACTCTAAAACATAGTTTAATTGATTGTGTGGACGCCGTTCAACAACGCAGTACATACTTTGCCGTTCAAACATTTACAGAGTTCTTTGAAACAGTTTCTATCCGTTTTAAAACAGACAGGCATCTATCATTAAAATCTGAACATGAAATTTTTATTCAAACCTTTTGTGATAGTTTTATGTTTACAAGTACTGTGAGGTTAGGTGCACCATAAACCGGTTTAAGCTCCCCAGTGGTGTTTTTGCCACTGACCGTTCCAAGGCGGTGCCCCACTGTGTTCCTTTATTTGTTCGTTTCGTCTTATGTGTTGGCTTTGTGTGCGTGTGTGTTGTTCGTTTTGTCCTTATGTGTTGGCTTTGGGTGTGTGCGTGTGTGTGTGTGGTGCACGCGTCTGCGTGCTGGGGGTTTCGTTTTGAGGAGGCTTCGTTTTTGGTGCGTGGCATTCCCTGTTTGATATTTTTCTTTGTTTTTTACAGCAATGTAATTAGATATGGTTTTCAATAAATATTTCTGATAAAACATTTTCTCGGCTACCTATTTGTGTCGATTCATCGTAAAATATAACTCACGCATTCACTCACTCACTCACTTTTTTAAAATTTGATTAACAAAATTGCCACCAGCTTTGTAGTAGCATCTAAAGAAGAAATGAGATTTATTTTTTAATTTCTTTAATCGGAAAATCTGTCTTAATTAATTCCGGAGAAATGCAGGAAATGTCTGGTCAAGGTTTCGATTTTGGGAGAGGGCGGATGCTACTGACGTGCAAATGTGAACCCTTTCTATGTTCCTTTATGTGTTTGTTTTATCCTTGTTATATAGTTATTTAACATCGTCTATTTATTTTGTGTATATGTCTATCGTCTACATATCCATTAATGCAAACACTGCTGTAAGGTTTTGTTTTTGAAAGTTGGGCTCTTGGAACGTTGCTATTCCTACTTGATCTTTATCAATGTTTTTTAAATATTCATTAATTTGATTTTCATAAAAGGTCGGATTACTGCGCCATTTTCTGTGGTATCGTTCTACAGATACGACATCTAAACTTTAAAGCATTAACTATTACGTCGGATTCAAGTTAAAGTTCCATTTTTGTTACAAAGAGCTGTTCTTTTTCTCTTTGTGCTTTCTGAAGTAATACTGATAATATTCCTCGGGAAGGTGGAATCATCTAAATGCTTTTCTAATCTACACCGATTTTATATCAATCCCTGGTCAATTGCTTCTTTTGAAAAGGATTGGTATTGAAACGGCTCAACGATTCCTACGAATCGGGTTTGACTCTAGACTTCGTGACTTATTAGCTATTAGTAAAATAGTAATCTGATCTGTTATTTAATACCAGGCCATCTACTAAATAAAAACTCATTGTCTTGAATCGGCTTCTCGATCCGCAAGTATCATTTGACTCCAAAGTACGTAATGTTTTGCCATTAGTGCAACAACAATCTGATCTGTTTCTTTTATACTATGCTATTCATTTAGTGAAATGAAATGAATGACATTTCAATAAATAAAAGTCTGGAATATATCTTCTACTGTGAAACACATATCAGTTTGAGTTTAAAAACGAGTAGAAAAAGAACGTTGGTATCATAGCGCACGCCTAACGAAACGACTTTAAAAACTTTTTTTCAGTCTCAAATTTCCAGCATATGTTTGGTTGTTTCCAGGCTTGTTTGTAACTGATCGATTGTTGCATTCTGATAATGTATTCGAACACTGTTTTGTAGTCTTGAAACCACAGCTAGCTACCTTTCATCGAGATACAACCGAATGAAAAGGTATAGATGATGGACTACAAAACAAAGACATAAACTGACGCATTTAAAGGGAACTTTGTCGTAACTCCTTATATACATTCCTCTAACGGATCTTTTTGCAATATGAGTTTTCACGTGAATGGCATTTTTGTTGAATTATTACTTAACGGATGCATATTGTCGATAAAAAGAGTTATAAGGTTTGAATGCTGTGTTCAAATTCACTACAATGAAACATTAGCTGAATTTAGGATATTGTTTCACTGTTTATTCTGACGTATTGTCCTACCCTTGTACATTGTTCTGGGATACCTTACACAGTGATATAAAAGTTTCCTTATTAATTAATTTATTAATAGAAATGCTTATTTCAGAAAGTCTTGTATACATATAGGAGACCCGAGTCACTGTATTTGAGGCTTTAAAGACAGAACATTTTCACCGGAACTTTCAAATTTGCCTTTATGGATAGGCAGTTCTATTTATTATGTAAATTGTTTAGTTAATAGGCTGTTTCAAAGATATATGTAATCAAATCTGACATGCACTCAACTATTAATTGAGAAAAACACAATTGAGCCTTGTTTGTCTGGCGTAAATAAGGTCTGTACTTGCATGATTTGCATAATTGTTAGACTATTACACATTATTTTCTTTGGGATCAATTTGATTCTATATAAAGCAGTCTTGACAGTACATTACTCTTTCAACTTTTTTTCTATACGTATATTGTACTTACCTCATAAAAATATATATTAAAACTGTGTTTAATATATGCAAATAATATTTAGATTTGGTATATTTGATACAAATATCTGATGCCATTAAGAGGACACTTAAAAAGACAGTTTAACACAATCAAGTATATACCATAGATATGGTTTCTAAAATCGACTTCGTGTTTAAATGTTTTTAGTGTCAGTTTCATGGTTGACGATTTGAGTCCTTTTTTTCATGACCATATTATTTTCTTATTTTATCTTTAAACTTAACAGACGGGAAAATTGTTATATTTATCATGATTTGTCCTTCATTTATTAGTATACACCCTACCCTTACAATTACATTACTTTTAAGTAAACAAAATGGTTTGAACTGTACAAGAAGTAGAGCTTACCACTACGCCACTCTGCTGTTGTTTTACTATATCGGTTAATTTAATTAATGGAGATATTTTCAGGATAAAAATATCAATTAAAAATAACGAAAACACACAAAAAAAAAAATCGCAAAGAATTATAGGTGCCAGGTCAATACTTAGGTACACTAATTGGGGAAATCCCAAAATCAGTGAAAACTGTAGATATAGGAGTTGTCCATTTTGATTCAGATATGTTTGAAAGGTCATTATTTAAACATAAAATATTTCTGTTTTTACATGTAGAGGAGAAAAACACGGCTATATCTGCAGATGCGACACAGCAGCGTTGTTTGTGCCGTGTGGCGGTCGTAAAAAGTCTCCCCGTACATTCAATCAGGGCTGTTATATTTCGATCTTCTCAGATCGTTCAGCACGACTTTTATGTCGTGTTATTGGTACTGTTTAGTTTCTCAACATGACCATTTCGGCCTGGGTGGTTCCAATACTCCCGCTTTCATAGCCTTGGGTATTGTTTAATCACCCCTTGGATATGGTGCCTGCTTTTTAATTTTGTCTTTTGACAGTTTCTGTGATACGCAGGCTCCATAACCTCAGATCCCCTTCCTAAATTCCAGTTTGTTTAGTTCTGCCCATTGTTTTCTCGTTTATGGCAAATCCTTTACTTTATCTGGGGACCAAACGCCGCTCTTCATGGAATTACACGCCTCAACACGTGTATCATTGAAGGTTCCATGTTCACCGCCGTTTGAATACATCTGCGGATGTCTCTAAATTGCTTTTTGTACTTTTAGCATATGTAAATGTTGAGTTCTGCTCAACCCGGGGCTAGAGGGCGTGGACGGTAGCATGCATTTCCACTACCCCCATGAACAGGCTCAATCAAACCGAGCCTGCAACATTTTCGTTTATGTCGTGTTGAGCGACCTGTGAAGTTTCCATTTTCCTCTATTATAATGATGTTAATTATTGGATTTTCATTAGTTATATCATTATTTAGGTTCGGACACCAAAAGGTAATTTATGGAAACATACTGAATATTCATGAGTGCTCAGGTCAATATGTACGGACAATATAACCTAAACCTATCAAGACAGAGAAATGCTTCAAAATGAGTAAAGCATAAGAAACACTTTCGAAATGATTAATTTAAATGAAGAAAAGTCAAACAGAACACAAAATGCTAAACTTTGTTAATCATAATAGTTCATTCCATGTATAAGGAGATTCATTCGTTACATATGCTAATCGTTTGTCTGAGCGAATAAAACAATACATGGCAAACTGATCTTCAACGTTGTTATTAAATTTTCGAAACCCGCCCTAATTACACTTACAACACATTTGAAGGTGTGTGTTTGAAAGATAGTAAATAAATTGTTTGCTTTGCAGCTTATAAGTCCTCTTAAATATGCTTTTAAGTGTTGCAAGGTTTAATTCCGTTGTTTTTACGGTAAGCAAATATATGTTTTTGGAAGTGAGTGTATGACGTTATCTTTATTCTATCCCTTCTTTATTTTCATGATTGAGGTATAGTTTCCTTCTATCATATAGGAGTCTTACAGGATATTTGTTATTACTATTGATTTATTCTTTCTTGTAAGTAAATGAAGAAACTGTTAGCCTGTCACTTCTTGTGTTTCCAATCATACCTGATTTATTGCTTTTATGCTGATATTGATGGCCTTTTCTTCGGAAGCTAATAGTTGAGACTAGTAAACATGCCAACTGCTGTTTGTTAGAGAAAATTAACGGCCATTTATGATGCTTCTACGACCTAACAGTCATGGTAACAAACATGGACACGTATATAGCACAACAACCCGAATAAAAGAATAACATTGTTTCTCGCGTCTTAATTCCAAATCGCGGCAACACGCTTGCTCTAGAACAGGCACCTTGTTGCACTGCCTCCAACAAGGTAAACATCTTTGTTTTGTCGGCTTTAACCTTTCATCGACACAATTTTAGGTCATAAGGCAACGTTTCAGCTTTGGTGGTGGAGGAAGATCCCATGTGCCCCTCCATGCATTATTTCATCACGGGCGGGCAATTGGGTACGTATAACCACCGACTATCCATAAATAGCCAGCTGGGTGGCTTCCTAACCTATTGAATTCAACGCCCCGGTCGTACCTACATTGGTTGAGGGTTAGGTATTCAAAGTCAGCGACCTTAACCACCTGGCCTTGGAGGCCCCTGTGCAAACGTTACAAGTCAGGATTCAAATCATACACTCACGGGAATAAATGCGGATGACGGGCGTACATGTTACCATTTAGACGTAACTGTGGCGGTACTGCGTTTTCCTACTTAACAAAAATTTTAAATCGTATCGAAGTTACAAAAGAAAACAACGGCAATCATAAAACTTTCAGTCAACGTCTAATGACAGAAAGCAAAGCTTTGTAAACTTCAAGAATTACTTTACGTACTTTACAGTCATCCAAAAATTTGCTGCTGTTAATCATACTTATTTGCGGTAAAAAGACAGCAACAGTTCACATTTTATGTAAAAAGGTCAACGTTCTCTTTTTTGAAGAGTAAATTAGCACTACAAGCGAGCACTGATTTAGGCTGAATGAGCTTAGATTTGTATCCTAAATTGTATGCAATAATTGAATGAATTATTTTCAATAGAAAGGTCTATTGGGAAATACAGCTCAAGTTAAACATGGACTACATGAATAAAGTGAAAACTGTGTGGATAAAGATTAGATGTATAACGAATTGAAAAAGAAATTGAGGTTTATTTTGTGACAAAGTGTATAGGAATGGGGCAAAGATGTCATTTTTCACCTAAGTTTACAATTCATAACAAATTTATAACCTATGACTGATACAAAAAATGAAATGTGTTAGAATAAAGTTAATTTGTATAAATCCTAATTTATTCAAAGTCTAATTTCGTAGAGGGCAATAAGGTTGGGCGTAATTGTAAGACCCTAAGTTAATTTTGAGTCTGTATGTCAATGCGTAATAGTTTATTTTAGTTATTTTCAGCCAGGCTTTCCACCATCGAAAACTAGGTAATTATATATGTTATGTTGGTTTTGGATTAATGGAAGGATGGACAGCGTCAAATTTTTCATCTCCGTTTATTATTCTGATATGACTAACAATGCTTTAATCATCACAACGATATTAATTTGACGTCACGTCAACGTGATATCTAGCGCCATGTACGCATCAAGAAATAGCGCTTTCAAATTTCATGAAATATTTTACTTAAAAACATGTTTTAAACGAAATGTCACATTGCAAAAATGTGTTGATTAATTTACACACATACTGAGTAAGTTATTCGCTTTGCTGAACAATTCGCAATTATTTTCGCCCGAACTCTGCCGCAAGACGTGTTACCATTTCTGGTTCTGGCGTGTCTAAACAAAGACCTAGTATTGGCGCCATGCTTGCGCAAAGAAACAGTTCAATCATATTTGATACAATTTTTTTTTACAATAAAGAACATATTAGAATCAATATGGTTTATAGCAAAACAGTGCTTTATCACTAATTATACACTCGGGCGGTTATGCGTCGTCCGAAATAATTTCACTCGGGCTGCGCCCTCCTGAAATTATGACGCCCGACGTATAACCGCCCATCGTGTATAAATAGTGATAAAGCACTGTTTTGCTATAAATTATTTCTTAATTAAAGTTGCGATATTGGAATGAAACTTGGCCTATAAATAGCTTATTGTGAAACCAAGATTAGGACTGCTTATGAAGCCACTGGATTCAACGTCAAGGTCGCAGGTACTAAAACTAGAGACAATATTTTTTCCACTGAATGTCTTTAGTTTAGATTCTTGTTTTGAAATAAAGCTTGGCCTACAGGATTAAATAATATGTGTGGTCAGTAGGGTAAAGTTCAAGTATTTTATGGCAGTGGTCTAAGGCTTTAGTCTATTGTATCGTTTTTGGAGGGCAGCGGTGAAAAATGTTTAATGCTTTTTCCACTGGCACCAGACCAGAAAGAAAATGCCTCTGTACATACCTTATCCTTAGGTATTCTATAAGAACCATGGTAATGAACGGGAAAATGCAATAACCCATTTCAAGCGCACATTTCTCACATGAAACGCGCAGTTCGAGGAATGAGTACCAAGCATATTGAACAAACGGTAATTTATGTTCCATCGTGCACCAGTCACATTGTCTCACTATTTCATACTGCAGAGATACTTCGCATATTTTATGCTTTCGTCAACGTTACAGAAAAAAACACTTGCGTGAACTTCCCTTATGAACATCCGGTCTAGAGGTCACAGCGATGTGCACATGTTAGGCGGAATGTAAACAAACCAAAACAGAATGCAAAATGTTCACAGTCATACAATAAAACTCAAAATGATAAATGAAATTCATCTTAGAAATGATTTTTAATTTGAAGTCATACATTAGTTTGCATCTGTTTTGTTTATTTTATTAACATTGCACGTTTATGCTGCATATACACATATTAGAGAACACGTGTAGTTAAATGACGACAGGCCTACTTTTTCACATCAACCAATCAGAGTAGTTTTGTAATCTAGACCGGAACTTCAACAGGGAAGTTCATCAATTTAGTTTCTGTTACATTGATGAAACTATAAACTACGTATTGTTTCTCTAAGATACGAAATACTGAAGAAGTGCGACAGGTACACAATGGAAGATAAATTATCACTTGTTCAATATCCATATTACACATTTATGGAACTGCACGTTTTAATTGAGAAATGTTTGATTGAAATGGGTTAGTGTTTCGTTCATGACCATGGTTCTTATAGAATACTCAAGGTAATGGTATAACATGTACAGAGGCATTTTCTTTCTGGTCTGGTGCCAGTGGCTTTTTCAACTGTGTTTGGGAAAACCGTTTGCATAAAACGCTGTTAAATATCAGTTCAAGTCTAACCGTTTTATAAATATACCTCACATAAGTTATATGCAAAACGTCATAAATAACACATTTTTTTTATTAAGACAATGATTACATTGTTGCAGATACAAGAAGAGTAGATGTCAATCATTCTAAGAAAACAATCTATTTGTTTCCAGTTAAAAAAATTCAACCTCATTATTGTGTTGTAAATGCTTATAAAGATCGTTAAACATTCAAAACCTGAAATGAGCCATGAAAGACATGTACGCTGCGTTATATTAAAATATGCCTTGACAATTTTCTTTGCAAAATGTAGTGATAAAGTAATATGATCTTGTTACAACATATAACAGGAATCTGACATGACATCTGGTACAAAACGTGTAAAATCTACTTTTGAATTAATATCTAATTTACATGTTTGTCAATAAGCGTTCGTTTATCTTTCGTTTTAATTCTGCGTTATAGGTCCATTATACCTTTACGTTACGCCACGGAACGCGCATACGTAAAAAGGTGTGTAAATAGCACGTGATCTCCTTATTAACCCACTATAACATTCCAAATACAAGACCGCTTGGAAACGACGATAAAGCAGATTCTGCTCGAAAAATGTATTATTACTTTGCGGCATATACTTCACGATCTGTTATTGTCCTTAATCATAAACACATTAACTAGACCGTTATTTATTTGACGTCCAAAGTGATTATACCATTCTATAAAAATATGTTACAAAAAGTATATTGCATGCTTTATATGCAGAAACCTTCTCAAGTCAATAGATTAAAGTTTCTTCGTCTCTTATCCTGATGAATTGCATATTTCTATTTCTGGTAAAACTTGTATTAGTGCGTGTCACCATTGCATTAAATCTACATCAATCGTTTGAATTGCCGTAGACTTAATAATTCCGGACACGCACAGACTTGAGCATTATTTGTTTTCAAAGCAAGTATTGCACTTTAGTCTTGTTAGGCAGTTCATTTCAAGACGAAAGCTTTTATAGTGATTAAACACATACAATTTAACTACAAATGTCAATAAGAGATAAACTGTAGTCTTGTCTAAGATTGTTTATTGACGCCGGAATAAAATAACACCACTGATATACTGGTAAATTAATAATTTATCTCTCTAAAATTACTGTTGACGTTATCCTTATATAAAGTCATCTATCTTAAAATATATGCTTGTATCATTTTTTCTGTTGTATTGTTATTTTTCTTTTTCTAGGGAAGACCTTATCTACAAAACCTGGACGCTAAAGAAGCCTTCAACTCTTATAAAGTATTTCATATTCGTTGCATGGTTCTTTCATATATTTATTCTTTTTATTTGCGTTTGTTTCCTGTTATAAAAGTGTCAAATGTCATTCTGTTACTCAGATCAAGGTAATTCTCTATAGATGAAAGGCCCGTCCGGGTCTTTCAATAGGTAAAGTGCCCCCGGAGGTTTCGAATTCGATCCGAAAATAAATCAATAGAGAGTTTGAGATTTCAAACTTCGTCTTCCCCTTCAACGTCTCTCATATATATTTTGGGTAAAACGTCACCGATATGCGTGTAGTTTATTTATAACACACGTTGCTACTAAAGTTTTCCATGTAATATCACGTAACCCTAAGACTTCTCTTTATTACTATGCGAAATAAAAAGCTTAGTTTCAGGATTTGTGCTTATTAAGTTATTTGATTATCCATATATATAATTAGACTAAATTTGATGCGAAACACTATCAATAGGTATAAGAATAATGAAGTTTTGTATGGCTAATGATTTTAACTAAATACATTGAATTGAACCTGGAAGTATGAAGTTATCAACTGATTTTGAGAAACTTTGAGATTTTGTTCAAACTTTAACTTCTACGGCGTATTTGTGTCCCCAGGCGGTATCGATTATACCAGATGGGCATTTTTGTCGTATGAAGTGAAGTTTTGAACGTCCGAATATGTGATATCACGAAAGTCGAAACTTCATTCTTTTTACATCTACTCTGTCCACATACTCGGCATCAAAAACTGAAATCTTGATGGAGGCACATGGCATGACAGTCATTTTACTTGAAAAATAAATAACTACGCGCGATTATCATTTGGTGGAATATTTTATTTTCACATCCAAATAAAATCAATATGTTTCTGTCGGACACTTAATACGACAATTGCGTTTTAATTATAAACATAAAATGGTACTAGTAAGACGGAAAATTCTTCTGAAGTATCAGACAATTTCAGATCTATCATGATGACAGACGTTTCCTGTTAGCCATATGGGATAACTCCATTCTTGCAATGCATGGAACCAGAGCCTGGCAGAAGAAAATTGTGGGTTAATTCCCCCTTTGATTCTTACATTTTACAAAGAAAGTCGGTCTTGAAACTCGGTGTGACCCTAGACTACCCCTAAACCCCCCCCCCCGCTCCCTCCCCTGAAATGGGTGACGCCCTCTTTAATGTCGGTGTCCCTCTAACCAAAATTCCTAGATCCGCAGATGCTTTACTTATAAAATAGTATTATATTAAAATCGTATTGTGTTGTCTGAGAGTTTGGCATTATACAGAGTCATACATAGTGTCATTATCACGTCGATATGATCATTATAGGTTATTAACTTTGTATGTGGATATATGCACGAGTTCTGCAGCGGAAATATTGCGCGACTTTAGGAGCGCAATATTGTCCGCGAAAGAACGATGATAACGATGATAACCTTTTTATTACATATCCACTATCAAATGATTAATTTATATCTAAATTATCGTTCTGTCACAAAGTTCTCCGAAAACGCAATAAACAAATCAAACTGACGCGCATTAATATTTTCCACGAAAATGACGTCAACGTTGTCGCAACGTGCGCTCGGACGCCACGGACGTCACGCGATTCTTTCCATTACAACGTTAAGAAAACACTCCACGTCCTATATTAGTCAAACTCATTTCAGTCTGATAAATTACTACGTGCCAGTATCTAATAGGTCAGATTAATCAAAGTGTAAAAGTAAACAAAATGTTGCATAAAATACAAATTAAACAAACTCACAATAGCAACAAAAATCTAAAGAAACGAGATCCACAATGGACGGACCGTCAGGGGAGGTAAATAGAGTCACGGACTGGGACTAGTCCGATATGAAAGCGTTCAACGTCATGATATGGAAAAATATTGCACGATCGTGGTCCATTGAAACCCAATGGAAAATAATTTTAGGTATGTAATAATCATTTTTATTTCCTCTCATGTATGATTTACAATCGTGCATTGTATACTGACTATACTGACATAATTTTATATAAAACCTAAATGTTTGGAGCAACACTAACGAGTTTTTACATTGTTCACATTGTTTTATCGTTTTATTTATTTATTCATTCATTTATTTATTTATTTATTTATTTATTTATTTTTGTTTGTTTGTTTGTATGTTTGTTTTTTTATGTTTTTTTTTTTGTTTTTTTTTTGTTTTTTTGGTAATCGCTCTAATATAATATCCATGCGATGATTATATTAATTGAAATGTTTTTAATTTTTTAATTTTTAAAACCACTTGTAAAATTCCTGCCAATTGGTATCAAAATGCACGAAAAACACGGTCATAATTACAGATAAATTGAATAAGCGGATTAAAAGAAGTAAGGTTCATTCTAATGTTTGAAATCTCAAGGAATTTTAATCGAACTTCAACTTCATACGTTAACTTCGCAAGAGACGTTGAAGGGGAAGGCGAAGGTTGAAATCTCAAACTCTCTATTGACGACTATTAGCCTTCCACTTCTAATTTAGTGAGAACATTTTCTCGCAGATGATATGTCTAAACCAGTTCAATCTTCAGGTTATGTGACTTTATGTACTGTTTAAAAACGGCGACTTAGTATTATCAACCATTTTTCGATATTCGTTTATAACGATGAACTGTACATGTTTAAGTTATATCAATAAATTACTGTTCTGTTCTGTTCTGATATTCTACCACAAGTATCAAATTTAAATATTTTATAAAACGAGGGGAAATATACCGTGGTATGTTTAGGATATGCAATTATTTTTTTTAGATTATTTTGGGCTAATTTTCAGAAAACATGTACATGTACTTTATGAAAATTTTAATTTTGAAACAATTTTGTGGAGTTTCTGAAGTATCACAAACTAGCTGTCGAAATAATTGAATTATAATTAACACTTTATTCTATAGATCAAGAGACAGTCTCGAAGTTTAACAACAAATTAAATAGATGAATAAATGAATAAATAAATAAATAGATAGATACCAACGAAGATGTTTTTACTTTTTTATACACACATGAGCATTGTTATATCGCATACGTAAGAATCGAAGATCTGGTGTGCATGAGTTGAAGATAGTTTAATCTTACATGTAAAAGAAAATAGTTTAGTTCTTTTCTTTTCAATGATATAATCCACAATTCTACCAGTTTTGTGTGCGTTCACGGTCACGACGCAAAGATGTGACAATGTTCACGCGGTATGAAAGTGTAAAATAATTCTATGAAATATTTGTTTTGCATTTCGGTATGATACTTACACGTTATTTTTGTGCGGTAATTATGTACGTCCGTCTTTACTGAAGTGTATTTTTTTATAACAGTACCCGATCATTTATAATTCAATTTTTTTCCGCACTCAAATGTTTAGAACCGTACTTATAAAGAATATACTCAACGCCCTTTATAGCTCCATAGCTATGTTTTTATATTTATCTCTCTTAAATTTTGACAGATTTAAATGAAATTCTGGCACAATGTTTAATGATAATTTTATTGTAATAAAACGTAAGAATGATAATAATGAGAATAAAACTCATTCAGCTGTAAAATTGTTTGATCCCGCAGATGGTATTATTTGCCACATAGCGACAAGCGAAAAAGTATATACTTTTAGGTTGCATTATTTAAACTGTCATTTCTTAATGAATATTTGTTGGTATCTATTTATTTCTTTATTCATTTTTTTTTTATGTTTCGATCATATAAAGAATCAGGCTTCGAGAAATCACAAATTATAACTCGAACGACGCTCGCTTTTACAGCTTTTTTCAACGAAAGCATTTTTTTTCACAACATCCGGTTTTACTTATGTTTTAAAAATGTTACGCAACAAAGACATTGGTTGGTCCAACTTGTTAGAAAGAACTAAAAGATTTTATTTAAGACCAATGAAATGTGACGACTGAATGCGTCATGCGGAATTCAGAGCTATTTCTGTAAAGACGCATGTATGCGGCGTGCGGTTTCCAGATGTAGATAACAACACCGCCTAGAAGCGGTACGCGGTATTCAGATAACAACTGGTCGACGCATTAATGCGTCGCGCGGGCAGAATGAGTTAAGAATAAAAATAATCCACTTGAACAAATGGAAAATAATCTTGCATCGGCTAGTATTTAAACGTAACGTATTTCTAATATCACATCACATTACTTTATTTTTGAGGTACAAATACAAAAAAGAATATTTAAACAGCATCAACCTAGTTTGTATATATTTTCATTTACAACTGCGCAAAGAAAATGAACTCCAAAATGATATTCCCTTTGATAACTGGTCGATGATTTAAAATTTAGCTTATTCAGTATAACTTCTATAAGTGATAGGTTTGATAATTTAAATTAAAAACTGAACTGTGTAATATTTTCGGTCATGCTTATTTTCTGTCTGTATTTTGGTAAAATAATAAAACGTTTGCTTTGTTTGTTTGTTTTGGGGTTAACGCCTTTTTTCTACAGTATTTCAGTTATGTAACGACGGGCAGTTAACCTAACCAATGTTCCTGGATTCTGTACCAGTACAAACCTGTTCTCCGCAAGTAACAGCCAACTTCCCCACAAGAATCAGAAGTGGAGGACGAATGATTTCAGACACAATGTATTTTATCAAATCGTCACAGAGAAAATACGCCTCACCCAGCGCTCGAACTCACGACGCCGAGATCCGTAGATATGCGCTCTCCCTATTGAGCTAAGCGGGCGGGCTAAAACGTATGATTAAAAGAGGTCATGACCCATCTGGTTTGAGACACTCAACCCGCTAAGCTTCCCTGTTCTTAATCCCACCGGGACTGATCAGGTTTGATATCTGTCTTCTGGCCTCTTGTCGAGTCCTTAAGGGTGATTTTTTTTATAGGTATGTTGCAAAGGCATTGCGTAAATGCGGTTATTTGTTCTTTATATAACTTTACAAGAGCATGTTTTTGTGTTTTACATGCCATACCTTCTGTTGCCATTGCATGTGTTAAGGATTTACCTAGCTGCGATTACTTTAATTTACACTGTCCCATGGCTATTGAACATGATGGGGGTTTGTGAGGTTATGTGCTCACTACAGAGCGGTTAAGTTCCCCAGTGGGAACTGGCCGTTCCAAGATGGTGCCCAGGTGTATTCCTTTATTTGTTCAATATGTCCTCGCGCGCGTGTGTGTGTGTGTGTGTGTGCGTTCGTGCTTGCGTGTTGGTCGTGTGCACGTCTGCGTGCTATAAGTAACAGTTTAGGGGAGGCTGTGTTAGGATACTGGTTATATGACCCAGGGAATTGCCTACGCCTTTAGTATCTTGAACAATGGTTTGGGTCCAATCGTTAAGGTGACTATGTCTTAGACTAGCTGACAAACGATGTAGAATGTCCTTTGTTAAAACGTAAAGCTGGTGAGACCAAATATCTCAGATATAGAATTTTCCTCTGGCTACCTTGCCTAGATGATTCGTGTACCAATGATTCTTAAATGATTTTAATTATGAGCTAAACAATTTCAGGGATCAGGCAAATTGCTAAATGTTTCAAACTAACAATTTTTAGTTAGCTCAAACTCCTATAGGCTGGAGACTCTATACTTGACTGGTCTTTTTGTTGAAGTTCCCGTCAGACAATGTCTTTGAATCAACATCATACGAGTCCTTTCACATAGATGCTCGGCCTATGTCCTCTCAACTCTATATGATTGCCAAGGAAACTCAGTACTTGTCTCTTAGTCTTAGGTTCTTCTGCATTCTTTATACGCTCTAATATATCATCTTCCATCTCCAGCTGATCATTTCCGACCTTATGCCCAGTGAATAAAATATTATCATATCCTATGAGACACTTTGATAGTTTTAGAGTAAGCTTTGCATCTCTAACCCTGTTAAAAATGTTTTGTAACATTGAGACATGTGTGTCCCACGTTATGGTGTGACCTAAAATATCGCCCACGTAATTATCAGCATGTTTGCACCCTGTCAATAATTTTCGCATCATTTTATTAAATGTAGCACCAGAATTTATCATACCAAATGGCATTTTTCGGAACTGGAAACTTCCCTCAGATGTTGTGAAGGCTGTCAAGTGCCTAGATTGCTTCTCGACAGGAATCTGCCAGTAACCTTTGCTGAGGTCTAATTTTGTGAAGAATTTATCCCCATGAAGTTTTGACCGAATATCTTCATCATTTCCCATAGGATCCGTATCAAATTTCGTTATAGAATTCAACCGCCTAAAATCAATACAAAATCTGTTTGTATTATCTTTCTTTTTCACCATAACGATTGGAGAGTTGTATTCAGAGGTGGCAGGTTCAATAATTCCAGCGTTTAACATGTGTTGAACCTCTTGGTTAACCTCATTACGTTCCGCATATGGTATTGGGTATTGTTTGACTCTAAAAGGTTCTGTGGTTGTGAGTTCGACCTTATGTTCTACAAGATTCGTCGTTCTAGGTCTTTCTGTGAAAATGTCTTGATATTGTTTTATAAGCGAGTTAATTTCAGTAATTTGGCTTTAAGACAAATGAGGATTAATTTGTACATTTTCATATGTTTCCCTCCTATTCTGACAAGGTCGAGCAAATTGTCGTCATCAACTATCCCAGTCTCTGTGCTAACATCGGCTTCGATCACGGCGACACTTCCTGCAAAAATATCTTGTCTTTCTTCGTACTTTTTGAGTAAATTGATATGGTAAAGTCCTATCTTGTCACCGGCTTTTACTTTAAAATCCATTTTGTTGACCACATCAACTACTTCATAAGGTCCTTTCAACTGAAGCATCAACATATTGTGGTTAGTTGGTAAAAGTAACAGCACTTTATCCCCGACCTTTAAATTTCTGTTTCTGGCACTCTTGTCGTAATGGTGTTTGTACGTTTCTTGTGCCGAATGAAGACTTTCTCTAGCTATCTTACATGTTTCCTCCAGCCTATTTCGTAAGTCTAATACATACTCATATGTGTTTCTCGTTTCTGGTGTTTCAGCTTCAGTCCAAAGCTCTTGAAGTACTTGCATAGGTCCTCTGACTGTCCAGCCATATAGAAGTTCAAATGGTGAGAATCCTGTACTTGCCCGTAGAACCTCTCGATATGCGAACAATACGGCTGACAAATATCTATCCCAGTCTTTTGGTTTTTTCTTGACACATCTTTTTCAACATACTCTTTAAAATACCATTCATACGCTCACAAAAACCATTGCACTTTGGGTTATACGGAGTTGTGAACATTTGTTTCAGGCTGATCAGCCTACAAACTTCTTCCATCAGCTGTGAGGTAAACTGACTTCCTCTGTCACTCAAGATTTCGGATGGAAATCCTACTCTGGAAAATATATCTAGCAAAGCTTCAGCCACCCGTTCTGTCTCAATCCTAGGTAATGCAACTGCCTCAGGATATCTTGTGGCATTGTCAACCACGGTAAGAATATACCGATTTCCTTTTCCTGAAACAGGAGCAATAGGTCCTATTAAATCCACAGCCACCCGATGAAATGGTGTCTCCATTATTGTCATATCTCCCAATGGAACCTTTCTAACTTTTCCTTTTGGGATCATTTTCTGACATATATCACACGACCTACAAAACCTTGTGACATCACTAGTTAACCCAGGCCAGTAAAAACTTGTTTGTATCCTATCAACCGTCTTTCTTATTGATAGGTGTCCTCCAACTATTGAATCATGAGCTAAAGACATAACCCTTTTTCTGAACTGAGTTGGAACTACAATTTGCTTTATCTCCTTGATAATACTGCCTCTCTTTTCTTCGAAGGTTCTATACAATACATCCTTCTTAACTTCGTACATAAATTTAAAACCACTCTTTATCTTCATTTTCTTCTTATCAAAAGCACACGTCCACAGCTTTCCTAAGGTATTGTCCTCCTTCAGAGCTTTTTTAAAACGTTCAACATTAAGTTCATCCTGTTTGGTTTCGGCAAACTGTAATGGCTTTATTAACTGTTTTTCTTTCTCAGCCTGTGCTCTTGTTACGACAGCTGCAACAATATTTTCTTTTGATGAAGACTGTTTGCCGTCACTACTCCAGTTAATGTCTGATCTATCAGAAGCCCCTTTTATATTTCCTATAACTAAGTCGCAGATCAAAGTCGTCAAAACCTTGGCTTCAACTTCTCCTGTAAAATATGGTGTATCAACCTGTATCCTTGCTGAAGGAACTATCCTTGTACGCCCATCAATTGCCACCATGAGATACTCCTTATCTAACATTTGATTCTCTGATACGAAATCTTTCCTGACAGCCGTCAGCTCACACCCTTTATCTCTCAAAACCTGAACTTCTTTATCACCTATATATCCTTTCTTCAATATCAAATTCCTTTCACCGTTTGTTGAATCAATGGTACAGGTGCTTGCTATAACCGAAATGGATTTTCCATGTGCTAACATAAGTCGTCCATCTTCTATGCAGTCTTTTAACCGTTTTCTATCTAATGATATTGCTATAACTGAGGCTGTAACTTTTCTGTCATCCGACTGTCTGTCTTTCTGCGCTTGGCCTTCCTTTCTCCAATCTATAGGTGTAGAATCTTGCATTCCATGCCTGTTTCTCTGTCTTTCCTCATAGGATCCCCTACTAGCTAAAGCAGCACCGTTTATTTTTCTCTTGGGGAGGTCTCTGCATTCTCTAGCTATAAGACCTTCCTTGTTGCATATAAAACATACAGGCTTTTTAAAAGCTGGCCTTTCTCTTTGTTGGTGCTGAGATGAAGGTGTCATACTTAGACGTTGTGGTGGCCTATTGGATGAGGAATTATTTTTCAAAACCCTGTTTGAGGTTATAGTACCACCATGCGCTTCAATGTACTGTTCTGCTAACTGCGTGATCTCAGCTCTCGATTTTGCAACTCTTTCCTTTAAGAACAAAGCAAGGTCTGTTGAACATGTTTGGATGAACTGTTCTCTGATCATAAGGTCTTTCAGCATTTCAAACATATTATCAACATCTGCCATTTCTGTCCATCGACTGAAATACCTATCCAGCCTTGCCATAAACTGTAACAGTTTCACCACGCCCTGGCTTGCATTCCCTGAACTTCAGTCTAAAACCTTCTTCTGTTAACTGATAACGCTTCAGAACTGCTTTCTTCAATGCCGTATAGTCATTGGCTTGGTCTGGAGGCATGCTTGTGTATACGTCCAGGCCTTTTCCTGTGAGTAATGAGCTGAGACTCACAGCCCATGTCTCTTCTTTCCATCCCTGGCTTTTTGCAAATCGTTCGTATCGTTCAAATGCATCCATATCATCTTTACCTTCCACGAATTTCGGTAGCCTTGGCCGCAATGTTTTACTGCTTAGGTGCTCAGCACCTTTATCAACGCCTAAGGTCCCAGCCTCAGCTTTTATTTTAAGTACTTCCAGCTCATGCTCCTTCAAAGCTAAGTCTTGCTCCTTTAAAGTTCTTTCCTTTTCCAAACGTTCCAACTCAAATAATCTTTTCTCTTTTGCTCAAGCTCAAACAGTCGTTTCTTCTCAGCTTCTTGAGCCTCAAACCTAATTCTGTCCTCATCTCGTCTAAGCATACATTCCTCACGTTCCGTGTACTCCTTCTCTTTCCTATCCACAAACTCTATGAGCTCTGAATCTGACAGACCCATACTTTCGCCCATCTCAACCCATTTATCGTAGTTCATCTTTAAGTTTTAAGCTAAAACTGTCTCAATTATATGTAGCTCAGGCTATCTTCAGTCACACGCCTTCCGGTACACCAATAAAACGTTAAAACCACTAGTCTCTGTACCTCCTTGGATATAGATCCCGGACGAGCCCCTAGATTGTCAGGATACTGGTTATATGACCCAGGGAAGTGCCTACGCCTTTAGTATCTGGAACAATGGTTTGGGTCCAATCGCTAAGGTGACTATGTATTAGACTAGCTGACAAACGATGTAGAATGTCCTTTGTTAAAACGTAAAGCTGTTGAGACCAAATATCTCAGATATAGAATTTTCCTCTGGCTACCTTGCCTAGATGATTCGTGTACCAATGATTCTTAAATGATTTTAATTATGAGCTAAACAATTTCAGGGATCAGGCAAATTACTAAATGTTTCAAACTAACAATTTTCAATTAGCTCAAACTCTTATAGGCTGGAGACTATATTTGACTGGTCTTTTTGTTGATGTTCCCGTCAGACAATGTCTTTGAATCAACAACATACGAGTCATATCGCATAGATGCTCGGCCTCTGTCCTCTCAACGCTATATGATTGCCCTGGCTCCTGGATGCTCAGCGCCTATATGCTATCACATGTAGCATTCAACTACCATATAGGCATATCCCCGATGCCTTGACTGTACTTCACCAATAATGCTGAACCGTCTATAAGCTGGAACTCTCCTACTATCTCAGTAGATTACCAAACTCTGGGTCTCTGTCTCAGCTTCCGGATGCTCAGCCTATATATGCTATAGTCTATAGCATTCAATTATCTTTAAGGTAAAACTCCTATGCGCTGGCCCTAATGCTCGAAACATTATCGAAATTCTGCTAGTCTTCTTTAGTCTAATAACTTCCAAAGTCTTCTTTTTAATAATTTATCCGCCCTGACAGGGTAACTGCAATAGTCTCCTTCTCAAGATACTGGGATAAAGTATTAGTTGAATCCTCGATGTGTCTTCTTCAACCGCTGGATACCGAATGAGCTCTCTGTCATCCATCTACCTATTTATACGGTACTATTTTTAGAACTTGTTTCTGATTGGTCCAAATTTAAACATAACGTTTTACAACGAGTACTTGCTCTATCAAATATCTGGTTCCCTTTAACCTTTGTATATGATATAATGTGCGAAGCTGGGTGTCACAAATTGACATACGGGTCTTATTTTATCTGTAGTGTAAATGCAGGTATTGCATCATATTTTTGTAAATTTTTGAGTTATTGAGGTAAATGTCAGATTTCACGCATAAAATACCTCTCATGCTTTTCTGTATTTCATAACTTAAATTTCCATGTAAATTTCATTAAAATTCGGTTCAGTAATAAGAAAGTTGATATTTTATAAACTTCAGTAATTTATGTTTTTATCCCCAAAACCACTATAATGGGCCTCAAATTGTCAATTTCAATCCGCGCCAAAGTAGTCAGATTTCCCGGCTATATCGTGAATCCCGTGAAAATGACAATAGTCATAGCACACGGATTATCCATGAATCCCATGAAATATAGTATTTGGCGGGACATTACCATTTAAATAGACTGGACTAGATATGCCTTGCGCACACCACCTTCCGACATTATAGACGAATCTATGTCTGAATTATTTTCTTTCTAGAAATTTATGCTCGATCGAGGTAAGAAATTTATTTGTTAGATTTTTGTATGTTTTTGCATTACGATTTTTATTTGGTAAATTTTTGTTCATTCTACTGAATTCTGTAACATTTACTTTTCGGCAAATGATTTTTGCTAGTTTCGGTATGTCAGGATAATTTATTAAATTTTTCAGACTTTTGTAAATTATTTGGAAGAGGAATCTAAAATGTTTCATTTATATAAGATGTAAAATTTGTACTGAAATTTGTAACATGATATTTATAAAGTACTTTGTTTCAAAAACTTATGTCAAACATTTTGTTAATTATGGAACGCCATTACTGCATTGTATTGTTATGTATAAATCTATATGGCAAGTCTAGCACCATGTATGTAATATATTATTGTAATTTGTAATTTTGTGCCAGTCTATAGCACATCTAATTAATGTCCGTTGTAGTGTACGGCTTTAGATATTATATGGATACCAACAATGATATAACGTTTGATTTATATTGAATTTTGTTAATTTGTAGTTGTAAATAATAGCTGCAGTTTATCATTTCCGTATCTATAATGTTTCATCATATACTTTTCATATCTTTTTCATACTTTAATTTTAGTCTTTTAAGTAAGTAATTTTTGTAATAATGGAAGTAATTAGTGACGTATTTTAATCACGTGACGTCTGAACTTAGTAGCACATATATTTGTATAAGTAGCACGCATTATTTATGGGAGCCTACGGAGGTATGGTGTACCCAAAGGAGCAGTTTTATGCCCTGACTTATTTGTTTTGCTATGGTGCTTACCATATGTTATATATTTTAGCTTCTTCCGCCAGACGATTTTCCTGGTGATGTCATAACCCGGAAGTACAATGCCCGAGGTTCACTTGTCTTCACTCGCCTGGATGTGATATTCCCAGCGCAGAGCTTACGTCCCACGGTTGTGCCGTAAACCGCAAAGACGCTGATTTTTGTTATCCTCTGAAATCAGCTCAGGGATGCAATCACCTACCTCCATAGGGAGCCAATACGGAATCAACGTATTCACGGTTTAAAGGGACTGGATTAGAAGATATGTTGTCATATATTGTTGTGCTACTTAAAGTTCACAATTAAATTAAAGAACTGTGTCACGTCAGATTAGAATGGAACTATAAGAACTTTTGTATCTAGAGATACTGATTTTTTTTTTCTTTCTTATAATCAGTTTTTTTTTCTTTTCATATCATCTATTCATTGTTAATAATCATCTTTTGTAAATAAATTTGTAATTATTGTAAAGGGTGTTGATTTGTTCTGATGGTTACTGTCGCCGGTACGGCCTTTCCTGTCACACTGGGACCCAGCTATTCATATAATGGACCCAAATCAACCATAAATGACCCAAATTCTATTAATAACAGCAATTCAACAAAAATTATAGCAAAGGCAACATGAAAAGGGAGTCAAGCACTATCTGTGATTATGTGTTACGTTATCAATATATTAAATATACAAATTATTCTGACAGGCTGCATTTTTAACGTAGTATTCCCTGTTTGATATTTATCCTTGTTTTTTACTGGTATAAGAAGATCTGATATCTGAATATACTTGAATAATATGATATTATGTTCTTTTAGAGAAATGTATAATTAAACGGTCTTTAGATTTAGCGGCTAGTCAAATCCAGTGACTCTGTGGTATCTCGGTCAAGGAATTTAAAGGAGATTAGTTTTATTCACACTTAAGAAAACTGGTTTGGTATATTAATCCAATTGATAGGTTATTTTTGAAGCTGATTTTAAACTGGTTTAAACTAGATGACCGGATTTGTAGTCATCACATAGAACATTGTAATTATTCGAATATGTATAGTGTTTGAAACGTTACGCCGAAATTATATATATAACATAATATCGTTTGCCCCTTACTCAAAACCTATGTTGTTCTCTTACTCTACATCTACTAGTATATTGTCCGCTTACTCTAAGCCTATATTGACCGCTTACTTTTTACCATTATTATCCGCTTATTCTACATCTATATAATCCTTGTAATCTTACTCCATACTTATATAGTTCGCATCATCTATATTGTCAGCTTGCTTTAAGCCTATATTGTCCCCTTACTCTAAACCTTTATTGTCAAACTTACGCTATACTTATTACTGTTCGCCCTCTCTAAACCTATATTGTCCCTTTACTTTAACCCTTTATTGTCCCCTTACTTTTTTTGTTCGCTAAATCTAACCTACATTGTACTCTTATTCTAACCTATATTGTGTTATTTCATTATGATTTTCGTTAGATTGTTAATGTAACCTAGTTGAACAAAGCATTTATTTGTTCAGGACTTTCCGCCGTAATTATTACTAGACTGATCAGAGAACGAATATATCTATTTCATAAGTAAATTGAATTGCATCATTTACTGACAGTCTTATGTCACATTAAGCACGAAATTGTAGCCTAGACAATGACCACAACACTAATTTAGACACATCCAATTCCCTTTCATAACAAAAGAAGGCTTCATAATGAAATACCAGTATTCTCTTTTAATGCAATATATCATTTAAACAAAAACCAGCTCCCCAGTTGTCATACACAGTAGGATTTTGAATGTTATTGTTTCTCTTACCACACAACATCCCTCAAGAAAAAAGAAAGACAAAAAGTAATATGCTTGCTTACTTCAATAAGACATATAAATATTCATACGTGCACAAACTGATAAAATTGAAGGGGTGTTTCTCTATGTCTGGTTATTGTTAACTACTAAGTCAAAAAAGTTTCAAAATATTATTGTTATCATGTCTAGACATTTACATTCATTAAGCCTGTGCATTTGCTAGTAAATCTATAGAACAAATGTTTCATTTCTTTATTGACGCTCATTAATATATTCATTAATGCTAGAGTGTGACTCCTCTCTGAAATGTATCATACTCGTCGGGCTTGCATTACAATAACGCTAGAAGTTAATGTTATGACAGAAAATTTCGAGGATACAGATTTCACAATCAGCCTGTAATACTTAATATGAAAGCCCAAATTCTATCTAATAACAAAATCTTTAAGAATAATAGCAGAGTCTTTACATGATAGTTATGAAACATACACCTTAGCGCCGGCTTATGCATATAACTTGAATGTACTCCATAACCTCAAGAAATTGGAGTTGGGAATAGTGTCCTTTGCTCATAAACTCCTGTATTTGGTGTCCAGATATAATCTATTTACTACATGTTCAATGCTTTTTATATGATCTTCTTTGGATATTTACTGTCATTTGCAATAAATACTGTTTATTTTTTATCTTTATGAAATAAATTTAATTATAGTTAAAAAACGAGTCTATATCGCCCTCTTGTTTTCCAATTGAAGAATACTTCGATCATCATTTCAATCACAATCGATTAGTAACATTTACCGACTGTCTCATGTCAAATTAAGCACAAAAGTTTACAAGACAGAAAACAATCAACAATTATCAGGCCTTGACTAAATCTATTTCATAATTAAGAAATATTTCGAATGGGACTTAACAATATGGAAACACATCTTATTGCCAGAAGAAAAGTTTTTGAATGCTATCGTTGTAATTCTGTTGTGTCCGGATTAAGAAATAAACAGATGAATTTAGACTTCAGATGTATTTGAAGAAATGTAGTCTTGTAGAAATACAACTATTCAAAGGTGTACAGATGTACTAATTTTATACTTAGTTCTTGTTAAGCACTTTACCAGATATATTCGAAATAAATGTTATCATGTTGACATATGATTTGTTATATGAATTTACTAAGTAAAGAATGTTGCTGGTAAATCTAAGTGTTCTTAGCTATGAAACTGTGACACGTTTGTTAAAGACAGAATGATAGCTATACGAATTTCAAATATTTGTACGAGTTGGACTTGCATAACTAATACATTTTAATGTCAACTGACGGAATGTAAGACAGTATATCTTCCACTGTCTTTATCTTTGCTGTAAGTTTCAAGCATTAACAAATGAATGTGAAAGATAGGAAATCATTTTTGATATATGGGGAACAGCTCAAGACAATAGCTTACCTTATTCTTTGCGTGTATACATAACGAAACGTAATGGTATTTATTTAAACGTCTTGCATTCGCAATCTATTGCGCTGTTTTCTTATAAAGAAATATATTCAAAATGACAGTAGACAGTTAGAGATGCAATCTATACTGCATTAACTTCGTGAAGAGACAGACATAAGTTTTATTTAGATACATAAAATGTGTCTAAGAGAAAGTTTCTTAATTGACTTCACAAATAACAGGTAGAATGCTTGGAAACATTAATCAAATGCACCTACTGAACACGTAACAATTCTACGATTGAAAGAAATACTACAATTATACCTCTTTTACATGCCTACTCTAAACCATTTTGCCAAAAAAAAAAATAAATAAATAAATAAACATGTCGGTGAATATTTATTAAAGAATTAATATTCTCATGCCTTGACATGTTTTAATTGTTTAATGAAATTTATTTTCTGTTACGCAAATCCAGTAGTAAATTTACAGGTAAACAAATTAAATTCAAGTTTCGCGCTTGATTTCGCTCTAACGAATATATAATTTCCCTCAATCGTTATACAACGATAACACTTTCAAACTTCAGTTTGCCCGGCGTTATGCGGGTCATAAGCGTTGAAACAGGTCGATAATAGCGCATCATGTTCATGTCTGAAAATTTTCAATGTTATTGAGAAGACTTTCAAAATTGCTGTATATATACTAGCGGAAAAAAGAAACTGTGCATGTGTAAAATGTTCATGTATCGCTCAATTTTATAAATTAAAGCTTGAAACTTTACACAGGTTAGCTGTGTATCCCTTTCGGTCATTTGCTGATGCAATAACCATATCAACTGAGCTGGTGTTAAATGAAGGTCAGATAAAACCCTGTTGAAATTTTTTTTTTGCGATTTCTTATATACCTCCTAAGTTATCGCATATTATACCCACGCACAGTTTCTTTTTTCCGCTAATATATTTTAAGATAACTTTCTTAATGTTCATATGTCTTCTTGAAAAGATATCTCTTTATTCTTTATGATATATAGAGTATGTCATTTTTATGGATGTTTTAGCAAATAATAGAAATGATATCTGTACTGGAAGAACATGTAACATCATTAAACTACAGTTACAACGAGAAGTATCTTTATAAAAGATACACGGCCGCATTAGTCAATGCACACTTTAAGCTGCAAAACGTCCATGCACTCTGCACTTTTACTATGACATATGATCATGTATTTATAAAGCAAAACAAAATTTATTTTTAAAGTAAAAAATCATGTCTTTTATGTAAAACATATTTTGCAGAACACATATTTTACATCATAATTATATTAAACATAATTTCGGAAACTTTAGACAAAAATATGACTAAAAAAGGATTGGCCGAAACGTCTGTGTGTGGTGGTGGTGGGGGGGGGGGGGGGGCACCAACAAAGCACCTGCACACCCATTCAGAAAGTATTTTCTATTCCATTCGGAAACCTGGGGAATTTTTCACCCACAAATCAAAATGTACAGTTTTAATCAGCTGTTAAATGACCTTCACCCAGATATAAACAGGAAGTAAAGATGAAATCAATACCGGCCTATGGCCGGAATTATAATGCTGCCTTTTATTTATTTTCTTTAGACTATCTCAAAACCCAATGTTTAATAATGAATTAATACATTTTCAGTAGTCTTACTTTACAGAAATCCTTTGTAAAATGCCAATGTCACTTAAAAATACGTTTTGTACAGAAATCCAATATGTATTTCGTTTAGTATAATTCGCTTTGCTTTTTTCATTTTACATTACATTGTTAGTGGACTATTGTTTATGTATCCATCAGTGCGAATGAAAATGTACATGTTTACATGCACATCCTAAACTGAAAGTTTAGACTATCTCTGGAGTAGAATTATCTTCAGTTATATTCTTGATTTATTAATGAATTCATCAAGTGTGGAATAACTTGCTTTTAACAAGTGTTTAATTCAATACAATAGTGATAATGAAGACAGAAATGTTCTTATCAATTCTAATTTTTGTTTAATAGGATCAAATTGACACAAGACATACGGGTAATTCTCTGTTCTAAATAGGAAATTGTTTGATTTATCACAGATCAATCATGATCAAGTTGGCTGTTGGCGTCCTGGGAAATACAGTGCGATTGATTGTCTTTATCAAGGAACATAGTTAGCTTTATGAATTATCTTGTTTCATATAATGCTTTAATCATTTGTTAGAAATACTGTATACACACTGCTGGGCCCTCTTTGAAATACTGCATAACCAGTCAGGTGACTTTTGTTACACTTCAGTTTGGCCAGTTGAATAAATTTCTTGGAGTGACTTTATATCTTTTTGTGCTTTGCTTTTGAAGGTCATACATCTTCAAGTCATAGAAATTATTCAAATTTCCTGGAGTACTCCAACAAAATAGACGCAGTCGAAATGCTTGATTGTTTTCTGATTGTTAGTAATCTGTAATTAGTCATAACGCCATTCTCATGCTAGTAGTGTAATTAACTCTCCTCTTTACTCCATCGGAAATAAAGGCAAACTATTTTCGAGACACTTAACGCCTCTTATTCTCTCGTAAAAAAGAATAAACGAGATTTAATTGAAAATGCATACAATTTACCCACCAGCGAACCCTAATTTGCATTTTTTCGAATGTTTTAGAAAGTTTATTTAAAAGTATGGCTTTTTTGACTCGGGATTGACGCTTCTTTAATGGCATATTCTGTCACAGATGCTGGCATATGGCGCTTAAGGCACGTACGCTTTCAACATTTGTTATTGAGGACAAAAGTGTTTAATTTACCAATGCAGACAAGGAAGGACGACGTTAAGTCGTCAAACGTGTCGAATAGTAATAAAGGAAACAAAAACAATGTCTAGAAATCCTTTTGAAAATAAAAACCCATTGACTATAGTCTCTGGTGCTTTACAAAAATTCATTATGATCATTATTGATCTAAAATTTATAAATTATTCATTTTTAACCATGCTTCATTGTCTTTATTATTCATATCTTGCTAAAATATTTAACGAAAGTCAAATAATTCGTCCATCGGCTCACTTGTAAACATACTTTATATTTTTACTTATAAATGTATTTCGTTAGTACTATTTATCGAGACGAATTCGCAGAGAACGCCTTCTTTTTATTGCTTTGATTAATTACATTACGGCCAACTCCGTCGCTTCTTCTATATGAGAAAATAAGTTTCTGTAATCGGAAAATTTGTCTTGATTGATTTAGATTAAATATAGAAAATTGCATGGTGTAAAGCTTGATTAGGTTGTTATGTGATAAACCTGCAAAATGATTTATTGTGAACTTGTTCCAAGCATATATTTTGTCTGGCCGTAAAGAAATGATGTCTTTGCAGTAACAATAGCAAATAGTTATAGCAGAGGATAGAAAGCAGACGTATTCAGTTTGTCAATCCAACAAATTACTTTGCCTCATCTGCTAAATAATCAACGAAGTCTAAAAGTTAAAAATAATGCTTATTAAAAGGCGTTCGCGATAGATTTTCCGGAACGGTCGTTATTTACCCCAGCACCGTGCCAGTTTGGATGTTTCTAATCGAGGTAGCTCATTGCAGAGTTGGAGCGGTCTTCTGCGCATGCCCGGAAGTGATTATCTAATGTCGCGTACGGCAAAAAATGCGCAAATTATTGCATGTTCGCACGCATTTAGTGATATACTGACTAGAGGTTAGGATAAGTATCACCATGGTTACAAAATATATACATTTAAAGTACTTTTAGTTCAAATTGCTTCAATCCGGCATATACTGGAGTCTGTAATTTATACCGGCGCTCCAACTCTGCATTGAGTCACAGCCGTTTCTAATCCCGTACCGTACCCATACTGTTCATCCGTATTCGTAAACTATAGGTTTTTTCGGAGAAAGGCGGAAACTTACATCGTTGTTTGACATCAAAATACTTCAGAAACACGTTAAAATCCGCTTATTAAGAAATCTGCCGTTTGATAGTTTGATATATCTCTGAGTCATTTGCTCAAACACTGAAAGTGTTTCCGTGGCCTTTGTCGAGAAGCCTTTAACCTGTACTCTTTAAACTTAGTGGGATGATTGGCTAAATGGAGTGGATAACACCTACTGCTTTTAAGATAATATGTTTAAGGTAAAGGATGCGGCAGCCGAAATGATGAAATGATTTCTTCCTACACAAAACCAGAAAAAAAGTTTCTGCAATCACACTTTCAGCGAGTTTATTCGAAATGTTCCTAAGATGAGCGACCTTGGGCCATTTGATCATCTTGTAAAATATCTCTGCCTTAAGCTGTAGACAAATACAGAATACTGTCAAGAGATTGGCTGAATATATATGCCCTTGTTTGAAATAAAAACTGATTACGTATTTCGTACCAACCTGCGTTGTACAAATGCCCACCACAACCCGCCTCGTTGTAATTTGATTTAAGCGAAATCTAATATGGTGACCTATCAATTTTCTTTTTTGTTTTAGATTAGACATAACCAAAGGTATGTGCAGAGTTTGATTTAATTCTAATATGTGAAACTCGATAAAATAGCAGAAGTACCAACTTAAAAGTGACAAAAATATGCAAAAATAGTCATTGGGTCTGCTGAACAAGTATTCCTTTTTTTACAAAATCATTTTCTTTTGATTTCTCTGAGCATGCTTCAAATACTAGATATATTGTTTTCCGTTATAAAAATGCTTAGATATCAAATTTATGCTGGTTACTGTACTTTAATGAAATATGTTTTAGCAGTATAGAAATTTTGAAAAATGTTAAAAATAGCATCATATCTAGGGGCAAATAAAATTAAAACAAAGCTGGTGACCTAGTATTTTATTACATTTTTCAATACATCATAACATGATCTTTTAAAATAGAACATTTCATCAAAATCTGTTATTGGGGAAAAATACGAAACTGACGCTTTTCTATTCGATTGTGCTATGTCTACTCAGGTGTGAATCTGCGTGATGCTTTTTGGACGGAGGGAATGGTTTTTAGTCTTGCAACTTGCCTTATTAGTGTTCTTAATGTTAACGCTCTCGGTGCTCTGGCTTCAGCCATATGTCAAATTGGTTATTTCGTAAATTATGTAATGTTACCCCTTTAGATGTACTTCTTGATTGGGTTTATTAAGCAACACATATGCTATATCTTTCTTCTAAATTTCCAAGTTGCCCTACTTTGTCAGGTGTGGTACTGGATATGCTTGCTGTGGTTCGTACTTCTATGGTGTCTATTCTTACCGTTTACTCTTCTTACACTATTCCCATTAGATATTCATCCACATGTACCTTTGGATCTGTGTCCAGGTTTTGTTTTACAGTTCAAACGAAACGCCGTATAATTGTCGTGATTCGCTATGGTTAATTAACCCTTAGCATGCTAGATAAATTGTCGTCTGCTGGAAATGTCGTCTGCTAAAATTGTAAAGTTCATTCTTCAAAATTGGAAGAAATATTGTCAGTGTAGCAAACAGCTTGGAACCTGATCAGACGCCGATTTAATCGGCGTCTGATCTGGTTCCAAGCTGTTTGCAAAGGCTGTTAAATTCGCCTGCAGCAGGCTAAGGGTTAAATAATCACAGTGTCTTATTGAAGCATTAAGTGACTTATTTACTCAGACAACCCAAAAGTAAAGTTTCTTTTCCGTTTTGGTTAAGTCACTTCCACGTACACGGAATCATTTGGGAGAAAAAAATAAAATTCTTTAGTCAGCAAATACATCTTGATGATATTGATTCAGAGTAAATGTAGGAAATTGTCTTTTTTCTTCTCGGCTTAGTTTGTTTTATGACATTTTAATAGTTAAACGAATGTCTGCTTGCTAAAATACACTTGAAATCTTGCGTTTTAACATCACGTAAAAAGAAAATTATTTCCGCATATACAATTTTTAATATCTCTTTTCCGTGCTAAAAGTATAAGAGACATGCCATGACTCTTGGCGCAAAATAGCAATTACATGCCACGCGTATTCATTCTTCTCATTGATATGCAACTAAAATAATAAATTGTTTAGATAGATTGCTGATTGACTAATAAGCGATTTACATACCTTCTCTCAGAAATTGGTTTATTGACTGTAAACATAATGTCTAATAACCTTAAGTCATTAGAACTATGGTGCAAAATTACACAAACGTCCTTTATGATTTCCGAAGTGCTTCTATTTTGCATATTTTATCCATGTGAAAATAACTGAGCCGCACCATGAGAAAACCATTATAGTGCGTTTGCGGGGATAACATTTATTTACATTGCTCTGTGACCTTGGAACATGGCGGCGATAAAACTGAGGTTACGTGCACTATTAAAAGACAAAAAAGTTATGTTGTGCTGTCCTGTACTCTACTGTACTGTTCTGTCCGTCCCTATCTATTCTATTCTATTCTATTTTATCTCATTTCACCGCATTTGCATGGCATTTGATTTGAGTGAACTTTATTTAAACACGTCCTTAGTAGCTTCCACAAGCTTCCACTTTTATGTGAATCAACACTACAATTTATGATATCTTCAAGTCAGGCATCTTCGTTAAATACGTTAAAAATGTTATACCAAACTCTCTAAGACCTCAATACGATGCCCAAATTGTAATCTGGCTTTCAGAATAAATTTAGTGTTGTATCATTTGTATGAATTCTGCGTCTTAGAGTCTGGACGAAAATGATACTCCTTGATATTACAATCATTTTGTATGACAATTTATTTAATTCAAACACTAAGTGGATATTTTATAATGCAAATAATAATGACTTTATTACTAAAATGTCCTTTGTGTCTTTATTGAGATTAATGGTATGTCAGTATTCCTGTAAACAATGTCTCGACGGAAACGGAAATAGTGTTTTTCTGAGTACAAATATGCAAATGTGTAATGATTAATCGCTCAATCATACGTCACCAAAAGTTTGCAACTAAGCATGGACAATTTATTTGAGTAAATATGTGTACGTGACGCTTAGAAATATACATGATAAGGCTATTTTACCGGTAACAATTTGCAAGACCTGAATCACCAGCTAGCACCGAGTGTGATCCAATTAGGTAATATCTACGATACCCTTTCATTAAACACCCCCACTTTCTAAAACGCAATTTACCAAAATCAAAAGGAAAATAAAAATCATATAAGTATAATGTAAAGGTATTTCAAATTGTAACTCTTTCATTTAGTACGCTATTTAGGGTCTAATATATATATGTTGTTTGGATATGTACAAGTCCATAAATATCCCGTACTGTATTGGGTAATGTCAAATCAGGTTTTCAATCCATATTTAAACTTCTGACATCAGACGGCGTGTTTAAGATTCCATCTTGTGAACGTACTTTGAAATTTTGCTTTAACGAATAGAGTACAACATAAAACTAAATAACCTGAATTCCAGAAATGCATTATGTAAAAAAAAAACTTTCACTTTTCAGGATTTTTATGTTATTCATTTTATATCTATCTTCTGCCAGTAAGATCTTCTTTTACTGAGGAAATCATCTCACTTGAAGAATTATTGATTCCGGTGACACATCTCCAACGTAAAGCAAAACTAAAGAGCCAAAGGGAATAGAAATAAACGTAGCTATCTTTAAAGCTTCTGCAGCGTATGACGGAATCAACGGACAACAAGACAGAAAGATCAAGGAACAATCTGTGACACCGCCTGAGAATAATCAGTGGCAAAAACCTCATTCGTGAGTTTACTCCATTTACTGTTCACATAATCTTATTTCAGAGTAATGTAAATGGAATATATTACCAGTCCCACATAAGTATAAAGAAACATCAACGTGTCAACTACAGAAATGCTCGTGTAAAGACTTTATTGTTAACGTAAACAAGTGCGATATTTTCATTAGATTTTTAACTATTAGTCAGCGCAGTATTATGATACTGAGCCGAATGACCGTAAATACCAACCTACTCACTCCGATTAATATGATCGACATAAACATGATAAAGTTGCCTTTTTATTTCTAGCTCTGCAGACGCACACATCTAATTTTTTTATTTCTATTTGTCTTGATAAACACCAAAATTTGCGAAATATTTCTGGAATAATACTTACTTATATATCCGTCTTATATATCAAATCATTTGTCAAAAATATGTAGACTTCTTGTTGATGATATATGACTATTCGAGAGCAACAAAAATGAAGAGGCAAGGTATATATCAACAGAAAAACTAAAAATAACAACTACAACTGTACCCGACTGCTTCCTTTAGTTTTCACTTCTTCGTTGTCTGTATTTTTGCTGACAACACCGCTCTCACACGCACGCACGCACGCATGCGCACGTACGCACGCACACACACACACACACACACACATATGATACATATTTTATTTAACTATTGTAATTACATATTTCAAAATAATTCCACAAAGTAATTTACAGATCAAGTGCATGAAATCTGCTAAAATTAAAATCGTTTTTATGACAAATGCATTAGTAAGCGTTGTATTTAAGTTTTAGTCATTTGTATTGACTTTGATTTTTTGTTTCAATTTACAGATAAAATGAAAGTCAGCAGCGATATTTGAAACTCAAAATACTTTCAGACTGCACGGAGTACAACCTTTGGTTGTGTTCAAATATGGCGACTATTCAATTTCTATTACAAAATATATAATGTACCCTAAAATGCCATTTTTAAATGTAAAAGTGCTGATTTTCTTCGAATTGGTTGAATCATATATCAGATCTGCAGGTGCACGACTTTTGAATCTGTAGAACTTCACATCTTTAAAATGTAAACTGTTTTGCATACATTCAAACAGCCCGTTTCACTAAAGTCAAGGCTATAACTTTGCTCTAACTGATGGAATCTTAGGTCGAACATTTAGGTGCACTTATCCTTCACTTACTAACAAATATTTGCATTAAGTGTTTTATTACTTTACAAATGTTAAGATATGTTTTTCCAGAAAAGTCTAAACAGAGGTCCCGTTACACTGGCAAACAGACTGACAAAATTTGAACGTTTATTTTTGTCGAATCAGCTTGTTCACTACTTTGAAATTAATAACTTGGTCATAAAACGTCTTGGATTTTCCTGTGTAGTCATTTTTGTCAGGCTGGACGCATTTGTTAATTTTCCTCGACAAGTATATCTAAACGAATAGTTCATTTCTGTAAAATTGTGGTAAAAGCTTATTATAAATTCTATTAAACAATGTGTTCGGAAAGAATATGTGAGGAGTCATGAATTGGGTAACAGCCTAGTGGTTTATAATATGATATTGCTAACTATTGAGAGGACATAAAAAAAACTTAACCCCAGTAGGAGAACATATTTTAACACGTTATAACCTTATTTACCGTCGATTTGTGAATTTAGGAAACAATGAACATAAGCTCTGTAGAGTTTTTGAGCGACCCTATTTTAAGAACAGTTCAAACCAATTATACATTACCCCCAGCAATTTGCTGGTACCCATTTACAGCTGGGTCAACTGAGGCAATCGTGATGAAGTGCCTTGTCCAAGGAAACACCACAATGGGAGTAGCCAGGAATCGAACACGCGGCCTTCACCTCCGTTGGAAAGCGTCTTAGCCCTCTCGACCAATGCGTCCAATGTTTTGCTGTTTACAGTTGTTGGTTAGCCGCACTAAAAAGTATTTTTCCCATTTCTGTCTGCACATGCGAGAGGGTGAAATTCTTTTTTCTTGAATATGAAATTTAAGATGAGGTCGTTTCGAAAAAACTGCAAATCAGTTTGCCATGGCTTACGTATAAAGATTATTCTTGCATGACTCGATATATTTGCTTAAGGAAAATATATCCCAAACAATAATTTTGTCGTTGAATTAAATCATTGTTTAGTTGAAACAGTATTTATTTTTGCAAATAAACATAACACAAACAAACACATTCTTTCAATAAAGATTAAACTCTGCAGTCATAAAATAATCTAACACATTGTATTCAGACGACGAGTGTACGTTAATTTTGTGCAGTTCACCAGGAGTTTTACCACTATAGTCGATGACATTTTGTAAAATGACGTTCACTGCCATTTGTATTAGTCTCTTAGAAATTACATTTCGACCTATCAAAAAAATCAAAAGCAAATTTGAAAAGGCGTTGAGAAGTATTTTTGAGATTTACTAAAAATCTATTTTTAAATGAATTTAATGCACGTGTATTTCCAAAAGTAATGTTAGCCGATGAGTTAGTCATATTTGAATATTGAACGACCTTCGATAAAAATAATGTGCTTGCTATTACATTAGAATTAAAGGTAGTAATAAAATATAAGGACTAAGTTTCTCTTTTGTGTTGGTATTTCATATACATAGAACTAATCTTTATCGGACACATATGATTGTGATTGGAATGGTTACCAAGGCAGTAACTGAAACCACTATCACTGTTGTTCTTTTCGTTATCATACACCCAGACACAAAGCATATAAGAACTTTACTGGAGTGACGAATGTTCGTCCATCTGTTGTGTCCGCTCAATGTCTAAACCGCTGGGAAGATTTTCATAGAATTAACTTCATTTGTTGACCTCAACACGACGGCGCACAGAGTGCACAGGTGAGATCAAGGTAATACGTTTAGGTCAAAGATCAAATAGCTTAACTACGTGTTCGATCCATAATAATTCAATCTTCCTCTACAACTGGAAGATTTTCCTAAACCTAGTATCAGTTGTGAACCTCATCAAGACGATGTACACATCGTACAAATCAGATTTCTAGCCCCAAGGTCAAGGTCACACTTACAGCCAAATGTCAAATCGATTTACTTTGTGCCCAGTATGCCTCTACTTAACCTTAAAGATTAGCATCAATCACATACCTCATTAAGACAAGGCGCCAAACCTTGGTTATTTACTACAAGGTCAAAGATCATTTACTTTGATCTGTGTCCATCCCATTACTTATAAACCAGCAGAATGAATTTCATAGAAGTAGGATAATTGTTATCCTCATCTAGACGACATTCAGAATTCACAAACAAGACCATAAATCCCAAGGTCAAGGTCAGGCTTAGAAGCATAAATGGCATAAATGTGTGTCCAATCCATATCTTCTTAACCACTGGAAAGGTTTTCATAAAACTAAAATTAATTGTCAACCTGACCAAGATGACTTGTAAAGTACACAACCAAGGTCACAATGTCAAGATAAAGCTTTAAAGGGCACGATAACAACATTTCCATATCTGCGGTTATTAATCGCCGGTAGTGATAGCTCTTGTTTTATATGCTAATTTTGAGGTATTTGACAATCATTAGACTGAATAATCAATACAAGTACACAATATATGAAACTACAGGCGAATTAACATCTTGAGTGATCTAAAACTACAGTTTCGAAGAGGAATACTTCTGTTCGCAATGCATATATTTAATTAAATAAATATGAATTTTCACAACCCGTTATATACAGTGCAACCTCGGTAGATCAACACCCTTTGGGAGATACAAATTTTGACTGTTATGTAGAAGTTGTTTTGAGAGGTAAATTTAATATTATATTTCAGCTTAAGTAAATTTTGATGATGTTGTTATAGAGAGGTCTTTGCTTAAGAGAGGACCGCTCTGGAGAGGTTGTACTGTATAAATAAAAAGAATGTGATAATCAACATAAATACTTCTTCGATAGAGGGCGTTTAATTTTTTTTTTTTACTTAAGTAACGTTTTGTAATGTGACTAAAACATATTAACAGTTTTGATATGGTGACTGATTTATGCTATTTTTACAAGGTCTGTTTACACAATGTATGACGTAAATGAATAAACATGCATGTTAAGTACATGCTTATAGTATTTCTTACTTTAGAAACACTCCCTTATTTAGAAATGGACATAAAACTGGTAAACATTTTCATCAGAAGCTTCTTTGGTCTCAGTTTGTTAATTAATATCCCGTTTTCGATATATTTAGTTTAAAAAGCAGTTAATACAAGACACAGAAATACAAAACCACATTAAACAAACAAGTTCTCTATTAACACAGACAATGATATTTCAATAGAGAATGTTTGATACATGTATGTGTGCCTTCTCTTGTTGCATGTGTGACGAATTCACCTGGCGGGGATAATATTTATTTACACTGCCCTGTGACTTTGAAACATGGTGGGGATAAAATTGAGGTTAGGTGTACCATTAAGCTCCCCATTGGTGGCTTTGCTGCTGACTGTGCCCCACTGTGTTCCTTTATTCGTTTGTTTTGTCCTAGTGTTTTTGCTTTGTGCAAGTGTGTGTGCGAGTGTGTGTGTCGGTTTAAGGTTTTGGGAGGCTGCGTTTCTCTGTTGGATATTTATCCTTGTTTATTTTTCCTTGATCAATATTTGAGCTACAGTTCTTTGAAGTATCCGGTATCATTGCTTCTACGTAAACTCTTTTGAAGTCATAGACAAATCTAATAGAAATATTTATAAACAGGAGTGTCAAAAGGCCACTGAACGTAAGCTTACTGCCTGTGTGCCAGTAAAAGTCACGTTGATTATAACACGCAAAACAAAAACGTTCACTGAAATCGATACGAATATAAAAATATATACACATCTATATTACAATGTATTAACATATGTTGATATTTGTTTGTTCAACAAGAAATAATTTATGATCGAAAAGTATGTATTCTATATAATATGACTACACTTCTTAGTTTCATAGAAGTAAAGCATACATCCATGTATAATTTAGTTTGGTAACAATGGAAGGTGCTGGATTTAGACGCAAGTAAAATCCCGAAATGCCGAACCACGATATATAAAAAACTAAGCACAGTGTAACAGACGACCATAATTTTACAGATCACGTGCACGGGTGACTGGATAGTACTATAATACAGAATAAGACGATTCGCAAATCTAGAGTATATACATACGTACTGACTTATGATATCACAAAACGTAACAGAAAGACAGAGAACAATTTAAATTGTTAACTTAATGTATAATATACAACAGAATGGACTATAACAAGAAAGAAAACAATTTTCTGTCATAAAACTAAAATTGAGATTTTAAATGCTTTTGAGACAGTATCTTATTTCAAAGCATATTTGAATCATTATTCTTGCATACCAGATGGGAAAACTCCATCTTACACCCCAGTGTGTAAGATGACTCTCGTGCTGTAAATGACGTATAACGAACTACATATGTACAGATGTGTGCATACTAGTAATAATGTTTTTTCGTAAAACGGGATAAAAATTGAATACCTCGATAGTTCCTCTTTGTTTCTTATAATATATTTCTCGATTCAAAAAACGTTATTTTAAGGAAGTAACATAACATTTCATTGCAGATGATAAAACAAAACCGGAACTTTTACGTTGTTTTCGTCTATGTAACGTCATTACGTACTTGCTGTTTACGGACGTAAAGTTCCCGCGCTTTGTTAATACACTACTGTATGAAAAAAGTGCTATAAGAAAATCATTTGTTTGAATTTATTTTTTACTCTTCTTTGTTGAATATAGTATGCAAGAAAAAGATTCTATCACTGGATATAGGTGCAGATGGGAATAACCGGCTCTCAGGTAACTGTTCACGCGGTCACTCGGCTGGAGTCTCGTAACTGCCTAAACAGTTACCCTCGAGACCGGAAATTCCCATCTGCACCTACAACCAGTGAAAGAATCTTATAACATCACCCGTCAGCATGGTAAAGGGTGTTTATGAGCACAGTCAATAAAGCTGAAAACCTAAACTGTTGTTATACTCGTGTATACATAATGGAATCGCCGTTATTAGATTTGTTTGTTGAATACATAAATGTATTTAAGTTTAATTCGTGATAATTTTATCTGATTTTTAACATGAAATAATTTATTGCTGTCGCACTACACGATAAAGCATTGCATGCTCAGATGGTGTTGAAAGATCTGAAAGGTCGATATATAACAGCTTATATTGAATGAACAGGGATGCTTTCTATAAATAACACTGCTGTGGCAGTAAAACACAATACATGGAAATCAACAGGTCGCTCAACACGACAAAACGGAACATGTTGCAGGATTGGTTTGATCGAGCCTATTGTTGGACGGTAGCAGAAATGCATGCCACCTTCCACAGTCTAAAGTCCCTGTTTGAGCAGAACTACTCTTTTGCACATGTTGTAAAACCAAAATAAAATTAAGAGACATCTTCGGATGTATCCATACGATGTTTAACATTGACCTTCAAAGAAAAACAGAGTGCAATTCCATGAAAAGCGACGTATGGTACCCTGTAACAAAATGTCACATGGAACTTTCTATTCGTTTGCCTTACAAAAGGATTAAACAAAATATCATTGTCAAAGATGACAGTAAAGTTGGTAGGCAGTTGGTAGTTGGTAGTTGAACATTCGAATAACCAACTACTTACTAGTTGCCAGTTGGTTATTCAAAATGTATTAGCAAGTCCGATTACCTTTTCAAAATTAATGATAAAAAACATTCTAAGCCTTGTTTTGTTCTTTAATATTAATCTTCATTTCTTAAAATGCATTCAGCAGTGTCCAAAAGTACATGGAGAGCCAGTTGCCAATTCGCGATATGTTTCAGAAAAGCCTTTTTCAGTCACAAATGGATAATATCATTCAATATGACATTTTATATGGTCTTTTATATCAATATCTGACACTTTCAACGTAAAGATCAGTCTTGGAAACACTCAGGAGAGCCAGTTGCCAATTCGCGAGCGAATAACCAACTGCCTACGGGTAGGCAGTTGGTTATTCGACATTTTACAGACAGTCATAGTTTTGGTCGAAAATGATAAAAATATCAATCTAGTCCTTGTTTCGTTCTTTAATGTTAATATTTATTCCTTTAAATGCATTCAACAATCTCAAGATACACCAGGAGAGCCAGTTGCCAATTCGCGATATGTTTCAGAAAAGCCAATTTTTCAGACACATATGCATAAGATGATTCAATTTTACATATATTTTGTTCTTTCAAATCAATATCCGACACTTTCAATGTATAGGTCAATCTTGGAACACTCATAAGAGCCAGCTGCCAATTCGCGTGCGAATAACCAACTGCCTACTGGTAGGCAGTTGCTTATTTGACATTATACTGACAGTCATAGTTTTGGTAGAACATGATAAAAAATTAATTCTAACCCTTGTTTTGTTGTTTTATGTTAGTATTTATTCTTTTAAATGCATTCAACAGTCTCAAAATGCACCAGGAGAGCCAGTTGCCAATTCGCGATATGTATCAGAAAAGCCGATTTTTGAGACACATATGAATGAAATAATTCAATTTTACATATATTGTGTTCTTTCGTATCAATATCCGACATTTTCAACGTATAGGTCAGTCTTGGAGACACTCAGGAGAGCCAGTTGCCAATTCGCGTGCGAATAACCAACTGCCTACTGGTAGGCAGATGGTTATTCGACATTATACTAACAGTCATAGTTTTGGTAGAACATGATAAAAAATTAATTCTAACCCTTGTTTTGTAGTTTTATGTTAGTATTTATTCTTTTAAGTGCATTCAACAGTCTCAAAATGCACCAGGAGAGCCAGTTGCGAAATCGCGATATATTTCAGAAAAGCCGATTTTTCAGAAACATATACATAAAATAATTCAATTTTACATATTTTTTGTTATTTCATATCAATATCCGACACTTTCAATGTATATGTCTGTCTTGAAAACACTCTGGAAAGCTAGTTGCCAATTCGCGTGCAAATAACCAACTGCCTTCTGGTAGGCAGTTGGTTATTCGACATTTTACAGACAGTCATTGTTTTGGTCGAAAATGATACAAAATTAATTCTTATCCTTGTTCTGCTCTTTCATGTTAATATTTATTCCTTAAAATGCATTCAGCAGTCTCAAAAAGCACCAGGACAGCCAGTTGCCAATTCTCTTGTGAGTCTTTTTTTAGTCTAAAATGATAAAAATATTCATTTTAAGCATTTTTGTTGTTTTTATTGATTAAAGTCTATTCCTTTTAATGCATTCAGTAGTCTTCGAAGGCATCGAGGGAGCCAGTTGCCAATTCGCAAGATTTTCCAGAAAATCTTTTTTAAACACATAAAACATACAATAATGTTTTAATTATTGTTATTATCTTTTTTATCAATATCAAAAATTTTCACCAAGTAGATCAGTCTTGGGAACATTAAGAAGAGCCAGTTGCCAATTCGTGTGCGAATAACCAACTGCCTACTGGTAGGCATTTGGGTATTCGACATTTTCACTCCTTAATGAAATTAAAATTAGCTTTAAATTCAATGATTTGAAAGTTGAATTATGAAATGACAAGCTACAAGGAACTAATTAGGGGTCCTGCCTACTTTTGAAACAATTAACCTTATCACCATAGCAGTAAAATTCCAGACTCCTGTAGAGTTATGGGGTCACAGGACGTCACAATGATGATATTGTGATGTTTTTGTATCTGGATCATTTTGATCTTAACACGTATTGTTACAGCTAGAATGTGTTTCGGGGATAATGTCGCAAATGAAATCTGCAGGTAATTGTTTATATATATATAAATCTAATGCGTTTTGTATTTTCTAATTAAGCACCGATATTTGATATTATTTATCATCTGAAATATATAGAGTACTATTTGAATGTACTTTCATATTCTATTTCGTCATAATAAACTGCATAACAAGATTAAATAATAGTAAGAAATGCATTTCCTGTTGCAGCTTTAAAAATGCTTTCTTTAAACTTTATTTCTTATGCTCATGAAATATACACTATTGCACAGACATAAATAAATATATTTGAAAACTGAGATTAGATTCAATAGCTCACCATTGTTATAATTGGAAATACTTTATGTTGTTAGTTAAATATATGCATGTGATTTTATTTTTGTTGAGGGGCAGGGACGGGGTTAACACTTGCACTAGCATGAGTAAATTTCTCTAACTCAACAAGTTCGTTTTCAACATTTTTTTCGATTTGGAAGTTTATTTTCTCGTGGTTGAGACTGGTTGATCGCCTTACTGAAATCTTTCAATTTTACGATGCCTTGACCTGTCTGAATGACTTAGGCATTTTAACCCACAGGTGTTCAGCTGATGAACTCTGCACGTTTAACATTCGATGTGTTAATACCATAAGCACAACGATTTATGATCTAGATTCCTGTCCACTTGATTTATGACTGAAACTCGATCGCATGAACGTGTTATTGAACTTGACCTGCAGCATTGTTTTCCCGAGGATTTTCATTGGTGATTTGCTGCATGTGAATATATTAATGTATGCAGTTGGTATTTTCATTTGCAAATTCATATTCCAGTCGAAAGTCATAGAGGTATCAACATAGAAACATCAACTAACATTAATTATACTTACAAATCATATCCAGCACTTTCATTCGAAACATTCAGGAGAGCCTGTGGCGAGCGGAAAATGTAATCGGCATTAAATCTCCCGCATTGAGTTTACGCACGCATTGAATGTACACTAGTAAACCTAACCCTAACCTTTAGTCAGTATATAGTACACACAATACGTCCGTACATTAAATAGTGGCGATTTAATGTTGACGCCTACATGTAGCAGTTAGATTGTTGATGCCATTTTCAGAAAGTCATTTTTTCAGTCGAAAATTAAATATAAATATTAATCCGTTTAAATACATTCATCAGTCTTTGCAAGACCAGGAGTGCAAGTTGCCGTTTCATAAACCCTTTTTTCAGTCATAAAAGGACAAAATCATTCAATGTAACATTTAATTTGTTCTTACATATCAATATCTCACAATTTCAGATGCCAATTCGCGACATTTTTCGACAAAAAAAATGATTGTAACATGTCGAAAAACCAACTGCCTTCCAGTAGGCAGTTGGTTATTCACACGCGAATTGGCAACTGGCTCTTCTAAGTTTTTCCAAGACTGATATGTACGTTGAAAGTGTCGGATATTTATATGAAAGAACATAATTAATGTTTAATTGAAGGACTTTATCCATTTGTGTCTGAAAAAAGGCTTTCTGAAACATATCGCGAATGGGCAACTGGCTCTCCTGGTACTTTTTGAGACTGCTGAGTGCTTTTAAAGGAATAAATATTAGCATTAAAGAACCAAAGACAGCTGAATGCATTTAAAGACATAAATATTAATATTAAAGAACAAAACAAGGATTAGAATAATTTTGTATCATCTTCGACCAAAAAAAAAATTACTATCTAAATAATGTCGAATAACCAACTGCCTACCAGCAGGCAGTTGGCTATTCGGATGCGAATTGGCAACTGGCTCTCTTAAGTGTTCCAAAGATTGATCTATATATTGAAAGTGTTGGATGTTGATATATACAAACAAATTAAAACATAAATTGAATGCTTCTGCTGTTTTATGTCTGAAAATAAATTTTTTCTGAAACATATACTGCGTGGCAACTGGCTCCCTTAGTACTTTTGAAGGTTTCTGAATGCTACTAAAATGATAAATGTTAATATTTAATAACAAAAAAAGGATTAGAATGAATGTTTTTATCATTTTCAACCAAAACAATGACTGTCTGCAAAATGTCGAATAACCAACTGGTTTCCAAGACTGACGTTTAAAGGGTCGGAAATTGATATGAGTGAACAAAATATATGTCAAATTGAATTATTTTATGCTTATGTGTCTGAAAAAAGGCTTTACTGAAACATATCGCGAATTGGCAACTGGCTCTCCTGGTACCTTTTGAGACTGCTGAATGCATTTAAAGGAACAAATATTAACATTAAAGAACAAAACAAGGATTAGAATGAATTTTTTTATCATTTTCGACCAATATAATGACTGTCTGAAGAATGTCGAATAACCAACTGCCTACCAGTAGGCAGTTGGCTATTCGCACGCGAATTGGCAACTGGCTCTTTAAGTGTTCCCACGATTGATCTATATATTGAAAGTGCTGGATAATGATATGAAAGAACAAAATATATGTAAAATTGAATTATTTTATGCATATGTGTCTGAAAAGGGGCTTTTCTGAAACATATCGCGAATTGGCAACTGGCTCTCCTGGTGCTTTTTGAGACTGCTGAATGCATTTAAAGAAAACATATAAACATTAAAGAACAAAAAAAGGATTAGAATTAATTTTGTATCATTTTCGACCAAAACAATGACTGCCTGTAAAATGTCGAATAACCAACTGCTTACCAGTAGGCAGTTGGGGTATTCGCACGCCAATTAGCAACTGGCTTTCCCGAGTGTTTTCAAGACTGACGTATACATTGAAAGTGTCGGATATTGATATGAAAGAACAAAATAAATGTTAGATTGAATTATTTTATGCATTTGTGTCTGAAAAAAAGGCTTTTCTGAAACATATCGCGAATTGGCAACTGGCTCTCCTGGTGCTTTTAGAGACTGTTGAATGCATTTAAAGGAATAAATATTAACATTAAAGAACAAAACAAGAATTAGAATGATTTTTTTTTCATTTTCGGCCAAAACAACGACAGTCTGTAAAATGTCGAATAACCAACTGCCTACCAGTAGGCAGTTGGTTATTCGCACGCGAATTGGCAACTGGCCCTCCAGAGTGTTTCCAAGACTGACCTATACGTTGAAATTGTTGGATATTGATATGAAAGAACAAAATATATGTAAAACAAGGATTAGAATTAATTTCGTATCGTTTTCGACCAAAACAAAGACTGTCTGTAAAATGTCGAATAACCAACTGCCTACCAGTAGGCAGTTGGTTATTCGCATGCGAATTGGCAACTGGCTCTTTAGTGTTCCCACAATTGATCTTATATATATATTGAAAGTGCTGGATATTGATATGAAAGAACAAAATATATGTAAAATTGAATCATGCATTTGTGTCTGAAAAAGGGCTTTTCTGAAACTTATCGCTAATTGGCAACTGTATCTTTGTGCTTTTTGAGACTGCTGAATGCATTTAAAGGAATAAATATTAACATTAAAGAACAAAACAAGGATTAAAATGAATTTCTTATCATTTTCGACCAAACAATGACTCTCTGTAAAATGTCGAATAACCAAACTGCCTACCATAGGCAGTTGGTTATTCGCACGCGAATTGGCAAATGGCCTCCCGAGTTTCCAGCTGATCTATATATGAAAGTGCTGGATAATGTATAATAAGAACAAATTATATGTAAAATTGAATTATTTTATGCATATGTGTCTGAAAAGGGTTTTCTGAAATTATCGCGAATTGGCAACTGCTCTCCTGGTGCTTTTGAGACGAAGAGAATGCATTTTAAAGGAATAAATATTATCATTGGAAGAACAAAAAAGAATTAGAATGAATTTGTATCATTTTCGACCAAACAATGACTGTCTAAAATGTCGAATAACAACTGCCTACCAGTAGGCAGTTGTTATTCGCACGCGAATGGCAACTGGCCACCTGAGGTTCCAAATGATGTTATACGTTGAAAGTATCAGATATATATGAAGAACAAAATAATGTAAAGTTGAATTATTTTATGCATATGTTCTGAAAAAAGGCTTTTTCAGGAAATATCGCGAATTCGGCAACTGACTTTCTGTACTTTTTGAGACTGCAGAATGCATTTAAAGTAATGAATATTAACATTTAAGACGAAAACAAAGATTGCAATGAATTTTTTTATCATGTTCGACCAAAACAATGACTGTCTGTAAATGTCGAAATAACAACTGCCTCCAGTAGGCAGTTGTATTTGCACGCGAATTGGCAACTGCTCTTTAAATGTTCCCAACGAATTGATCTATATATTGAAAGTGCTGGATAATGATATAAAGAACAAAATATAGGTAAAATTGAATTATTTTATGCATATGTGTCTGAAAAAGGGCTTTTCTGAAACATATCGCGAATTGGCAACTGGCTCTCCTGGTGCTTTTCGAGACTACTGAATGCATTTAAAGGAATAAATATTAACATTAAAGAACAAAACAAGAATTAGAATGAATTTTGTATCATTTTCGACCAAAACGATGACTGTCTGTAAAATGTCGAATAACCAACTGCCTACCAGTAGGCAGTTGGTTATTCGCACGCGAATTGGCAACTGGCTCTCCTGAGTGTTTCCAAGACTGATCTATACGTTGAAAGTGTCAGATATTGATATGTAAGAACAAAATATATGTACAATTGAATTATTTTATGCATATGTGTCTGAAAAAAGGCTTTTCTGGAAAATATCGCGAATTGGCAACTGGCTCTCCTGGTACTTTTTGAGACTGCAGAACGCATTTAAAGGAATTAATATTATTATTAAAGAACAAAACAAGAATTAGAATATTTTTTTTTCATTTTCAACCAAAACAATGACTGTCTGTAAAATGTCGACTAATCAACTGCCTACCTGTAGGCAGTTGGTTATTCGCACGCCAACTGGCAACTGGCTCTCCTGAGTGTTTCCAAGACCGACCTATACGTTGAAAGTGTCGGATATTGATATGAAAGAACAAAATATATGTAAAATTGAATTATTTTATGCATATGTGTCTGAAAAAAGGCTTTTCTGAAACATATCGCGAATTGGCAACTGGCTGTCCTGGTACTTTTTGAGACTGCTGAATGCATTTAAAGGAATAAATATTAACATTAAAGAACAAAACAAAGATTAGAATGAATTTTTTTATCATTATCGACCGAAACAATGACTGTCTGTAAAATGTCGAATAACCAACTGCCTACCCGTAGGCAGTTGGTTATTCGCACGCGAATTGGCAACTGGCTCTCCTGAGTGTTTCCAAGACTGATCTTTACGTTGAAAGTATCGGATATTGATATGAAAGTACATATCAAATGTAAGATTGAATGATTTTATCCATTTGTGTCTGAAAAAAGGCTTTTCTGAAACATATCGCGAATTGGCAACCGGCTGTCCAGGTACTTTCTGAGACAGCTGAATGCATTTAAAGAAATGAAGATTAATATTAAAGAACAAAACAAGGCTTAGAATGTTTTTCATCATTAATTTTGAAAAGGTAATCGGACTTGCTAAATGCTAATACATTTTGAATAACCAACTGGCAGCTAGTAAGAAGTTGGTTATTCGAATGTTCAGCTACCAACTACCAACTGCCTACCCACTTTACTGTCATTTGTCAAATACTTTTTTTATTTTTTTTATTTTGTTTATAGTTTTACAATATTTCAAAAACAGCTCCAACTGACCAGAATTAGAATGGAGCAAACGTTTCTATTGATCTATATATATCGACCCCGTTATACAGTATCTTAAGCTAGTGGAGAGATATATGTGTACACATGAAGTGAGACATGCAAAATTTCTTAAAATAGAGAAAAGTGGAAACTTCACAGGTCGCTCAACACGACAAAAACGAAAATGTTGCAGGCTCGGTTTGATTGAGCCTGTTCATGGACGGTAGTGGAAATGCATGCTACCGTCCACGCCCTCTAGCCCCGGGTTGAGCAGAACTCAACATTTACACATGCTAAAAGTATAAAAAGCAATTAAGAGACATCCGCAGATGTATTCAAACGGCGGTGAACATGGAATCTTCAATGATACACGTGTTGAGGCGTGTAATTCCATGAAGAGCGGCATTTGGTCCCCAGATAAAGAAAAGGTTTGTCCCAAACGAGAAAACAATGGGCAGAACTAAACAAACTGGAATTTAGGAAGGGGATCTGAGGTTATGGAGCCTGCGTATCACAGGAACTGTCAACAGACAAAATTAAAAAGCAGGCACCATATCCTAGGGGTGATTAAACAATACCCAAGGCTATGAAAGCGGGAGTATTGGAACCACCCAGGCCGAAATGGTCATGTTGAAAAACTAACCAGTACCAATAACACGACATAAAAGTCGTGCTGAACGATCTGAGAAGATCGAAATATAACAGCCCTGATTGAATGTACGGGGAGACATTTTACGGCCGCCACACGGCCTTTATAAAAACAGTTAATCGTTAAAATCTAGTAAATGCTGCTTAGTTTGCAAAAATAAATGAAATGTATGTATTGTACATTTAAACTACAAAATGGTATGACTGAATTCATATTTTCTTATAAGAACTGAATTGTAATAATCAACAGCCTACTGTACAGCTGTACGATAAGCGACCTTCAGTGACGAGTGAATGAATATTGACAAATTATTAACTGTATGAAACAAATCAATAAACAATGGATATTCTGGAGGAGGAGGCGTACATTGTCATCCTAAGGCTCAATAGGTAAATTTACTGTGTGATTCTGTAAAAGGGTTTTTATATCGACAAGAATTTCAAAAGGCTTCTTGGAGTTTCCTTTGAAAAATATGTCAACAGTAAACCATATAATTATTTAAAATATTTAAGCGCTTGCCGAGGGCGTGTTACAGTGCTTGGCGTACATGTTGCAAGTTTTGAATCAAATAATTATTCTTACATTTTAAGTTCGAACTAGAGCTATTACTAAAAGCGGTTAATACCCACTGACGCCGCGTTGACAACGGGAAATTAAAATGTAGTGTATGTGACATTTGCGCTTCGAGTGTGACCTTGACCTTGGTCATAGTGACCTGTATGGTAAAATCTATGAACTGTCTTAACAACTATACTATCTTATTATGAAAGTCTTCGCAGTGGTAAAGAAGATATATATGGAGCTTTTGAAGCCATTTGACATTTGACCTCTAAAGGTGACCTTGACCTTGAACTTCTGGATGATGCAGTGTTGCATTTTCCATTACTGCTCATGAACAGACTCAATCAAACCGAGTCTGCAATTTTTACTGTTTGCCTTGTTTTCGGGGCTTCCGAGGGATCTACTTTCCAGATTTTATTGATCTGGAACTCACTGACCCAAGTAATGTACTCAACACATCGTCTCCATGAGGTCGGAAGTTGATGCTAGTTTAATCAACGGCTGGTGAATTAAAGAACTACCAGTGACTAGTAAAATTTCATAAGTCCTTTTGGTCACTTTTACAATAAAAAAGACTCTCTTGCTAAAACAAAAGACCTAAACCTAAAAAGAACATGCAACATTTTTATTTTCTCACTATAGACACGTTGTACTGGTGCCATTTATTTGATGTATTTTACCTTAATAAATGAGAACTGAGGCTGTTTAAAACAGTACTTCGTAATTAAAAATATATTTGGAAAACGTGTAGATTAATCAAAGCCCAGTGATATCAAATCTGATACCTCCGTGCACGAGTGTACATCTTGCAACAGCTACACCGGAGGTGTTAACTCAATACACATTATATTGCTGTTGGATGACAAATTATAACAAAAGCAACATTCCAGGTTGCTCCATGTCTGAAAAATACATTTATTAAATTGCTTATAATGAAGTGACATGGCACCTGACATCTGACCCAATAAATCTGACAACTGCCTTGTAAGTAACTTCATTTAATACATGGATTCGCTTAATCCAAAGTCTTACTGACTGCGGCAATATCAAGGACAAGTGTTTCCAGAATGGCAATACGTTTTAGTACCATAATTGTCCTGTTGGTCGTAATGTTCTCGGTATCAGAGTAGCAAAAATGTTTCCCTCCGACGGGTTCAACGTCATTATTGGCTATATATACCTGCAGTTAAATATTAAATTTACTTAAAAGACTACACATAATACACGGTTCAAAAGTTACTTGTTTCCGTTTTAATTCAATTTGTGTGCGTATTCAGTTTAGAAGAAACTGCGAGTATCTGTGGATTCGTGAAAAATAATACAACTTATTACTACAACAAGGTTGTAGGTTTGAACAATGTTTCTGGAAAAGTGCATTAAATAACCTTACATGCTATTAATGTGGCGTGTATAATATATCTACTGACACTGGAAATTATTGATCTGTGAAACATATTTCAATAATTCTGTCACATAAATCATTTGTTTCTTTTATAGAATAATGCATATTATATACAGTCTACTTGGACCTAAATTGCGATTAAGCATTTTATATCTTTGATCAGTAATACTCAAGACAAAATGATATCATTCCTTTCAAGAGGGTGATGATAATACACATTTTCACTGCAGAAGCCCGCCGGACTGTTGACGACCGAGCATGCATAAAACAAGACTAATGAATAGTAACAGTTGTTCTTCTATCATGAAAAACGCTTTATGTGTAACAATCACAAATTTAGTATAGATTTTGCATATTTTTCAGTAGCATAAAAAATGAATGAAAACAAAGTATGAATATATCGCGAAACCCTCGACACAATGAAACGTAACCGGAGAGCAAACACAGTAATTGCTTGTACATTGTTTTACATTTAACTCTTTGAAGTAAAACTGTTAACGATCAAGCGTGATTTGCATTACTGCCCATGAACAGACTCAATCAAACCGAGTCTGCAATTTTCACTATTTGCCTTGTTCTCGGTGCTTCCGAGGGATCTACTTTCCAGATTTATTTTTTGTTGTTGGTCAGTCATAATTTTTCGATAGACAACGATACCTAAAGAACTGCAAAATATATAATTGATTTATGGTTAACAGCCAGGCATTTTACAAAGATGTTTGTTTTAAAGACGTTGCCGTTTATACAAAAAAAGAACATATTAAAGTTAGGCCTACTGTACCTCTTCTATCATAGAGTACACAATCAAATCTATGTTTATATATTGCATATTATCTTTGATATAATTAAAATCTTTGAATACCAAATTAGTATTTTCACGGCGTAGCCGCGAGCAAAAAGTAAGATTTTGCTAGCCCAAAAAATTGTTGTCTCTATGTTCGTAACTATCCTTCCATGACAAATGATTTGGGAAAAGGACTAACAAAAATAAAGAAACCAGCGCGTGCATTTTCTGGGCTAGGTGCGTAATTTCGGACAGGATATTGAAAACTAATTGGCAGAGGTCAAAGCTGGGGTTTGTTTTAATTATATTTTGCATGTATTTTTGACATTTTTGCGGAAAACCCAAAAGAGAGAATGTTTGATTTGGTGAAGCAAAACTCAGTTTTATCAATCCTACTAGGCCACATCAGTAAACAAATAGATCTTGATTGATTAAGATTAAATGTAGACATTTGTCTATGTTATCGACTAGGTATGTTGATTAATCATATCTGATGTATTGCAATCTATACTTGCACACGGTATTGTTATTATTTATTGGCCTTTGGCGTCAAAGAGTTTATTCAGTGTTGCTGGGCGTGATAGTTGCTTTACATTTCATTACGTTTTGTGGAGAAAATCAAACGAAGTCTACTATCATTTTCTTTGACGCATTCGATGCATCTCGTGCACCTTCCTATTGATTTTATTTATACTTTGTAGTAGAATGAATTTGCGGAACTGCGTTTCAGTCAGTCTATTTCCAGATTGCATGTTCCTGTCTCTTACTTCTTAAGAATACCACTATTGATGTGTTTTGTCTAATACGTAAATGAAGAAATAATTAAACCGTCGCAATTTTGCGTTTTAATCATAACAGATTTATTACTGCTATGCTCCTAGATGAGAATGTCTTAGAAGTTTAATGATATAATAAAAGAAACAAATTTACTTGGAAATTGTTATCTAGTAATTTTGTGAAAGGAAATATTCTTGTCAACTGTGTGAATTATTTAAAGGTTGGACCGGTCTGGGTTGATAATTCAATTAGTTTAATAATTCTTAGTTTTGATGTTTTAATTAATCTGACATCATTTGCACCTCTATTTACAAATAATCATTTGATTAATATTGGTCTCTGTTGCATAATTGACAGATATGCTTACAATTTACATCAACATAAATGCTTCTTTGGGTCTAGTAGTTTTAGAGGTCATTCAGTTATCTATCTAAAAGGATATAATATACCAACAGCATTTTATTACAGTATACGATGAGTGCACTGGTCGCTGAATAATTTCAACAACACCCGATTTGTTTTCCTGTTTTAACAAATAAGACTGAAACAGTGATGCTATTATGTAATAAAATCGTAAGTACGTCACAACTATAACGCCATAGCGTCAAAACTCGTAGCGGCGCGCTAGAGAAGAAAATCGCTCAAAAGGCAAACAACTGGTGTCGTCAAATATATAATCCTTATAGCTTTCGACAAGCAATATGATTCAATTTCAAACAATCATTTTCTTTTCATTGCCGTTCAGATGCACAGTACTTTATCACAAGGGCTGTTCTCTCCAAACAGTTTCTTCGACGATTTTATTCAACGACTTATAGGTTTGGGACAAGTCATTTCTAGGGCGAAAAGTGAATGTAACTGTCATACCTAATAATCTAATTATAATACAATTATTAGACGCTTATTGTAATGGATATGTGTTCTTTTGTAACATAACGAAAGTTGATTCTGCGCCATCCGCTATGATTACAAAGTTACAAAAATATTACATACGACATGCTTTGTATGCAGCGCCAACTCCTGTTGTTTTCTCTTGTGATAGCCAAGGAGAGTAATAGAGACGTATTTCCATAAATTTGTGTTTTCTCTGACAACAAGATAAAGTTAATGAGCAGGAATTAAAGCGTTAGCTGTAGGACTGGAATAAAAATTATCAGAAAATTGCAAGGTCTGCTGTCCAATTACGTCCAGTGGGGAAAATTTGTGTCTTGGAGCATTCGCTATTTCTTGTTTTCGTACGTTTTATTACGCGACTTATTACGTTAAGCTATACTAAAATTTTTAATAGGCGAGTCAACGATGTTTCATGGTAGAGGTACACGATCACACATATAATGATAATGGTAGTACTTCTATATTTATTAATTTGTACCCTTGGTACTCCACAAACATTTTTGTTTAATTTTGGTTCCTTAAAATCATATAGTGTTGTATGTTTATGGTATTTCACAATAGATTTTGTTTGTTTGTTTATTATTTGCGTCACAAAGAAAAAATGAGGTAATAAACGCATCTTGAGATCATCCCCGTATAACTTATTTCATATTCAGAAGAAGGGTTTAGCCCTCGGTAACTCTTCACAGTTCATACTTCAGACATAAGATGCTAAGTGTAAAATGAAAGGTCAATCATCACGAAAACATCTACTGTTTCTCTATTACATTTTACATGCATGTCAATCTTATGGGCAGGAATGGAAATATACATACGCCGAGCAGCACTTCAGTCATTATATATTCTGCACGCGTGTCCTCGTAATTTGTTTCTTCTGAACTTCACTGTTTACATCTTTCTTCCAAGGGCTTAGTTCAACCGTCGCCGTTCGTCTTTCTAATCAAAATTGATGTATTACTTTAATACTCCTTCAGACAAGTTTGTCTAAGAAGTTTAATTACATAAGAAAAGAAAAAAAAATGCTAGCAGTATTACAAATAAGGAAGCGTATTTTAATCCTATAGAGAAAATAGAAGTCATTTTCCATACTTTTAAAAGTTTTCAGTGTTGCTATATTTTCTTGTCATTTGGGATCCTGAAGAATATCCAGTTTTACTCTAACTTATAGAATTCTACTTAAAGGGAATTCCTATAGTTTTTTATGCGCATCTTTCTGCGCAGCCGACACTTTCTATGGAAAACTGAAGTGAAGTCAACATTTGTTGAAACATGTGACAGACAATCTTAAATATGAGGAATCTTGAATGAAATAACATTTTTGATAAGTTCTATCAGTAATCAAATGTTGATACTGGTTTATGTTGTATTGACAAGTATCATGCCTGACAGGTATCTTGCCATTTTTGTGGTTGTGTTTTCACACATTCTCATCCATCAGAGGTTCGTCAAAATCCCGAGACGAACCTCTGATTTATTTCCATCGTTTACTTGGTGAGCATGGCCATCGTAATTATAATTGGTGTGGTTTCAGCCAATCAATTTTTCGCATTAATTGGACTCGAATGAAACTCAAAAATATAGAAAGCAAGGCTACTGTCCATTACGATGGAAAATGTGTATTCGAGATTGCGATAATATGATTTATTCCGTAATTCGACTTTAAGAGATTACATCAAGTAAATAAGAATATCGTGTTCATGGTAAGTACCGATCACTAATATGAAATGGTAGGACGTTCTACGACATTATTTGCCCTTGGTTCCCAAACCCTTTGAATTTGGTCCGTAAAATCGGGTACGTTAGGGATTTGCAAATAGATTTTGTTGTTTGTAACCACAACCAAAATATCGGCGAAAAATCTGAGATTCATCCGGATAACTAATTCATATTCAGAAGAAGGGTTTAGTCACCATTGCACTTTATACAAATCAATGTAGTGTATAAGAGGGTAAGACTAATTACTTTTCTATTACATTTAAATTAATCATATGGCAGGTGTGAACATATGATACTGGTCACACTCGAGGTCAAAATTCCACCGGGCGAATGCTTCTGGATTACATTTCTTTTTCGAAGGGTTAGTCAAATCCGTCACACGTTCGTCTTCTATAAAATTGATGTATTTTAATATCCCGAACAAAAGTTTAATTACATAAGAAAAGTAAAAAAAAATTTTTAGCATTTAAATTAAACGTTTTAATTTTTGTTGAAATAAGTCTTTTTCATCACTTTTAAAGTCAGTGTAGCACTATATTGTTTGTCAGGGACGAAGCAATCATTTTCAATAGAATTCTACTTAACATGAATCCAAGTTTTTTGCCTCTTTCTGCGCACTCAAATTCAGCGTGAGTCACATGAAACTGGACAACACTTTCGAGGACACTTGGAAAATAAAGTTTATGAAAATGTGTTTGTTTATTTTCATACATATTGCTGCTTCTTCATGGGTTGGGATTTTCACATTGATTAGACAAAAAGTGAGTATAATTAAAAATGACTACAATAACATCACCTTTCAGATTATTTAGTATTCAATTATAGAAAGAATTAAGAATTCTAAAAACTTTTTTTTAACTTCTAGCAGATATACATGTTATCAATTTGGTCAGGCTCGCGCCATTTTTCGTCCGAACAGGTGTTGTATTCTAGCGGTATTAACAACAAATTTAGCCTGGTGACCCATACATTTTTAGCCATTTTTAAGCTCACAATATAATTATTTATACTCAAGAAAAAAAGGAAAATTTTTTATGAAACTGTTTTTTTCAAAATTTAAAAAAATATTCTTCACTATGGGTATTTTTCGTTGAAAAAAGTGAATATGAAACAATATTTTTTTTTTCATTTGTACCCATTATTGTAAGGATATAGTATACAAATATGACTATTATATCAAATAAGTATAATAATAAAATCTGTAAAAAGAATATTGTGCTGTCTTGATTTATATTTTGGTTGGTATTTATAAAAAAGCAGAAAATTATGAAAATGTTCAAAAATCGCTGGCAGTTTCAGCAACAGTGGGTATGTTCAAAACAATTTTTCACAAAAAAACAAGCCTGGTGACCCATGTTTTTATTTGTTCATTGTTTTCAGCACAAATTTTCCTATTATATATGTGAATGTGAAAAAATTCTATGAAAGGAAAAAAAATATAGGAATTCTCTTTAAGCCGTGGCTACAGGGTTTTACAATGAATTCAGTAAGATAAAAAAGGAACTTTGGTAAAATATTTATTTATTGATATTTTTCTTCTTTTTTTATCTTACTGAAAAAGTTTAATGACAGAAGAAAGTAATGTAGCAGTCGATGCAAATCAGATCTACATCGATCATATACTTATTATACAATCATCCGTTGATTCAGAACAAAATTCCCTACATTTAAATGACCAGGGCCTGTTTCCTATACTCTGTCTGGTTGTACATTAATAAATGACCATATTTATCCGGAATTAGAACCAGCTGGAGAAATATCACACTTTGTTACACTAAAGTCTTCATGTTACTTTGAGAACGTTAAATATGTTTTTGTAGAATTTCTTACTAGCAAATTCCTTTTAATAGGAATATTTGATATGGGATTTTGACTTTGGTAAACGTTCGTCTTCTTTTAATTGTCCAAGTAATTTTACCCTAGTCCTACGTATACTATAAGAACCATGGTCATTGTCAGATAAATGTACTAACCCATTTTAATCAGGCACTTCTCACTTAAAAAGTGCAGTAAAATTGCAGTAAATGTGTACTATGCATATTGAACAAGTGGGAATCTATCTTCTATCGTGCACCAGTCGCATTGTCTCAAATTTCATATCGCAAAGACACTCCGTACATTGCATGCTTTCATTAACGTTACAGAAAACAACTTGGATACCTTAATGTAGTTCCGGCCTAGACAACAAAAGTATGCTGATGGGCATACACGTGTACGCTTAGCGTTTGTATATGTAACATAAATAAATAAAAAAATACAAATGTGTACCTCTGTATGATTTCAAATTTAAAATCATTTTTAACATCACTTCATTTCATCATCGAGTTTTACAGTATAACTGGGAATATTTCACATTCTGATTTGGCCTAAAATTTGCATACGGCCGTGTCGTCTATACCGGATGTCCATTGGAGAATTCCATATAAGTCTTTTTTCTGTAACGTTGACTGAAGCATAAAATATGCGGAGTGCCTGTTAAAATAAAAATGTTAAAGTGCAATGTCATCAATACGATATTTTCTTTCATATTTTATTATCATTAGTTTGGAACATGGTGGAGGTAAGAGTGAGGTTAGGTGCACCATAAACCGGTTTAAGCTGCCCAGTGGTGGTTTTGCCACTGACCGTTCCAAGGCGGTGCACCACTGTGTTCCTGTATTTGTTTGTTTTGTCCTTGTGTGTTTGTTTTGTGTGTGTAGTGTGCGAGTATTGTTCGTGTGTGCTTTTGGGGAGGCTGCGTTTTTGGAACGTGGTTTTCCTGAACGTGGCTTTCCCTGTTGGAAAGACGTAAAAAACGGTACCAGTAACTTCCTCGCTTGGCGCTCAGCATTAACAGGATAGTGCTGGGACTGGTCAGCCCGGTGATATTCCAGTGAGGCAGCAATATAAAGTTGGGCATTGCTGCTCACTGCTACAAGTAGACACCGTCGTTTATATGACTGAAAAATTGTTGAAAAAGACGTTAAACCCGAACACACACACATTCCCTGTTGGATATTCTTCCTTGTTTTTATTCTGGTAGGAAATCCCGTTTGTTTATATTAAACGGTAGTAATGATGTCCTGTCCATGCAAAATTTGACACCACCAGAAATATGACTTTAAACTTTTCACAACTGTCTCCGTCTCCATTCCTTCTCAGGTTGTGCCCAGCTCAAGGTCTTAGCCTTCAAACCGAGCCTGCAACATTTTCGTTTTTGTTGTGCTGAGCAACCTGTGGAGTTTCCACTTTTTCTATCTATTAGCTAGCTTCCGAGCTACCATGGAAACACTGATATAGAAAATTAAAGCAATTGGAAAACGCCTTTGAATGAACATTGTCAAGTAATCACCTCTAATGAATACAGTCAACCAAACCGAATCTGCTATTATTCTTCTTGATTGTGGTCTACGTTTCCACAGATTCTTTTTAAGAAAGTATTCGTCATGGTCATTGTGCACAGTTCAGAATTTCCTAGTTCCTGTCTCAGTAATAGTAGCTGTATACATTGAGAGTTTTAGAAAGATAGTAGACCAACTGCTACAGTGTTGTAAAAGACTTAGTGACAAGTATGAAGTATTTGTATTATAGAGACCGGAAGCCGAGATATTTTTGAACTGCTGTTATAGTCAAAAGTAGTGTACAGTCAACGCTGCACTCTTCATAATGCATACCACAATGTAAGTGGCTGCTCCCTTTACTTTTTTTATGAATACGACAAGGAAAACATATGACAAATGTTTAGCGGATTTTAAAGAGAAGAGCTGAATCATCTTGTTTTCGGCGACGTTAATGCATAGCATTAAATTTCTCCTTGTTCGTATTTGTCTTTATTTAGATGCTCCGGATGGTAGAAGCATATTTAAGCCTTTCCCGGACGAAAGACTGTATACCAGCTTCTTCTGGATTGTACGTCTGTTTTAACAAATCCTCACGCTTTCTTAGCATATCGGTAAAAAACAAAGACAAATATCAAACAGGGAATGCCACGTACCAAAAACGCAGCCTCCCCAAAACGAAACCCACAGCACGCAGACGCGCACACCACAAACACACACACGCATACACATACACGCGCTGCACGCGCGCACACACAAAGCCAACACATTAGGACAAAACGAACAAACAAAGGAACATAGTGGGGCACCGCCTTGGAACGGTCAGTGGCAAAAACACCACTGGGGAGCTTAAACCGGTTATGGTGCGCACCCAACCTCACTCTTACCCCCACCATGTTTCAAAGACACGGGACAGTGTAAATAAAAGTAATCCCTTCCAGGTGAATCTCTAACACACGTAATGGAAACAAAAAGGCATGGCATGTACAACACAAAAATGCTCGTGTATAAATATATAAAAAGCAAACCTTTAGAACCAAAAACGTATGTACTCAATGCATTCAGTTTGTGTTGAATTAAAATCTATAAACATATCTTACACTACATGTATATGATATATATGACAAATCAGAAACCGCACATCTATTTTTCTGGGCAGAACATAATACTTACAATCAAATGTTTTCAAGTCTTATAAGTAAGTACCAAAACGCAGGCTAAGTCGATTTACCTCTAGCACATAGAATTTACAAAGAAGCAAGCGCTAAGGTAAAATTTATCAGTGGGATGCTTGTTAGCCTCGTGCAGTCCTCCAAACAAATAATGCCTCATAATATTTTGTATATTTTGTTTTCTATCGAAACAAAAGAATTTAAGTGCAGACTTAAAAGCTTGCAATACATGCAGCCATTCCTGACTTTTAAATAATGAAAATATGTAGTACCAGTGTCTGTGGCGATGAATACTTATCCAAAGACAATTTTAATGAAACGGCACGTAAATGCTGTGATTCAATACTGTTAATTTACTTACTTGATGCCTCATCAGAAGTATTTACACAGACGATTTCAGAGAGAAACATTCCGTTGTTCAGCTTTGATTAATCGAGTAACCACCAATTGCACGGTCTCATCATTGAGTGAAAATAAGTTCCATTATCAGCAAATACATCATGATTAATTCAAATTAAATGTAGAAAATGGTCTGGGTTAAAGCTTAGTTAGGTTGACGGTTCTTTGACGGTCGTTTGGTAAGTGCAGTAGATGAGAAATTGTTCAGATCTGATTCACTGCAATATGTAATTGGACTCCATATTGTTAATACTCATATTTCTGATTATTCAGGAGGTAAAGAAGTCTAGTGAATCCTAACATCTAACAGTTTAAGCTGATAAAACGCGCAGTGGGAAAACAGTTGAAATGCTTTGTATTTTTCTTACCTAATATCACTGATTCAGAGCGGTCTAACGCGCTTCGTTAAGTACTGTTTATTTATTCTTTTATGTTGTCGCTTGGACTCTAAAGCCATTACTTTGAAAAAGAATTGTAATGCATATACTTCAGTCAAGTGTAAGATGTATCAGGTTGATTATAATTGAGGTCAACAAAAGAGGCATCGTTTCGTTTAACCCGCGGTTAGTCAGTGTGACCTATTACGATCATAAAATCCTAAAGGAAGACAACAGCCAAACGAATTAAGTGATTGTCGGTGAGTCCACTAATGTAATACTATTGTAAGGCAGTACTGAAGAAGCGGATTTCCGAGTTCAACTTTATATTGCATGGCACACTTCATGAAATAAGTAGAGAACAAAATTATTTGATTTTAAATCATTTTCCCATCTGTCTATTTTGACAATAAGCTTATATGGGAAGGACAATTTTATCACGTTTTCACGTATAAAACACACAGATATATATAGAGAGATTTTAATGAAACTTTTCATGGTTGTAGATTTACCTATTTTTGGTTGCCTTGCAGAATAAAATGTATAGGTCCTTTTGCTTAGTTTTTCACAACTCCAAATATAAACTTGAGTATGTATACTGCTGTTTATTTTATATTATTATTTGACGAATAGAGATAAAATACACAAAAAATAACAGTCAGTTACAAAAAAAGCATAAAGTTACGTTAAAATTAAGCCAAAAAGCGTGTACACCACTTGATTTACCGGCAAGGCAATTCACTTCCTAGAAGCAAAAGCCATGTCTTCTTTAATATCATTTTATCAAGTCGTTATTTAAAGAGAGGTACGGTATTCTAATTTCTAAATTAAATAGTTCAAGTTTGAAATCATAGTCCTGGAGTAATATGTACGTGCTAAATACAGATAATGCTAAATAAATAATATTTAACTGAGAAAAATTGCCTTTGAGTTTTAAAAGAATGACGGCCAATCCGAATTTGACAAATTTAATTTTATATGATTGTGTTTTAGTAAGATGTGTTTTGTTTATGCATGAACTAAATGTCGAAATTCTAATTTTCCAAACCACGTGCGTGTCTGCAAGCATTCATCCTTTGGATTTACAATTATTGCTGCTCTAAGAGCTATATGAAAAATTAAATAAATTTCAGGGTTGATTAAAATTAACAAAGATATTGCACTGCAATTCCCGAGTGCAATTATAAACAGTCTACAGCGTGAAATTATCTTTCTTTGAAATAGATAAACTGACTTAAAGGTCCAATACTAAGGAAAGTGAACATTTTAATTTCTTTTAAAAAGCACAGAAACTATTTCATTTTATTGGAAAATGAAAGTTGGTATGTAGAAATTCGAAATAAATCGCAGTATATGTACAATTATTTTTTTATGAAGTATGAAGAAAGTTAAAAAGACCTGGGGGGTCATTCTGTCGATTCATTGAAATTTCAACATAATACACATACATTTCTTTGAGTTCCAAAGACCTTCTGTAAATTTTGACCTGCCAATCTTCATTATTTAGTGTCTTGCAGAAGTCTATGCACTGGCTATGAAAAAAATTGCCAACTCACTTTCCCTTAGTAATGGACCTTTAACTTAGTTTGAAAAAACATTGAATCCACGTAAATATTGTATAAAAGTATTTGCCTTTTGATTTTCGTTCAATAAAATATTATAATATAATATGCTAAATCAGCAGCAAAAATAGGTACGGGAGCTGGTTATTCCCATCCAGACTTTAAACCTAGTTTCTCTCTCTTGCATACCGTGTTCTTCAAATGACAGATGGAATGAAATAACACAAATGCGTTTCATTTAGGCACCTATGGTAGTGTTTGAGTTTAAGCATTTAGTCATAAACTGCAGCACCAGTGTCATTTATTCCCCGTATGTCTGAGGACCTTTTTACTCCCGGCGAAAACACGAGAAGATCATGCCCGGCATGCAAGAAAGTTTGATCTTACACAAATAACGTCTGTTTAATTGACACTTGAGAACATTGCGTAATCGTTATGGTGTAATATATTTTAGGGCATCACATTTTGATGTCTAAGAAATATTTATAAAAGTTCTGTTACATAATACTCGAATCACACTGACCTACCATTATCTTTCAGAACTGTGTAAGAAATATGTACAAATCTGTTAAAATATACGTAACAAAAACGTTGTTTTGGTTGGGATGTACGGGTGGCTGCGTTCTTTGAATGGGTTTTCCTGCCTTGTTTCTATGCAATACGAATTTCAGTCCATTTGTCCGGCGGAGAGACGGTTGTTGTTGACATACATCAGAATACTTGCTTTAAGTATGTTTTCTAATAAAACATTTGTTTATGTATGTAATGCACTTTTGTTTTACACATTTCAGTTCATTGTCAGTTTGTTTTCACTGCATTTATAACCGTATACTAGTAAAGGTTTTCGGATCATGGAGATTGTTCAAATTTACTGTATGTCTGAGGATTAAGGATATATTAAAACACACTGCTCCCACCCATGTATTTATGTTTAAAAGTGTACACGAGAAATATGTACATAAAGTACAATGTAAAACACAAACAACATCATTTAAGTAGGCACTCAATGACGTTGTAGGAGGCAGAGTCACAAGAGCAACAAATAAAAGTCAGATAAAACAGGACAGAATGCATAATATTATGTCAAAACAAATCATTCCCAGTTGGCTTTCAGCGAGTGAAAACCAGATGCAATGCGAAAATGAAAAACACCTCTTTGTTACGGCTCAAAGAAATTATGATCTAGAGCAAGTTAAACAAAAACACTTGTTCTAATGTCGTTTCATTACTTTACTAGTATCTAAAGTATACCACCTTTGCGCGCGCAACTGCACATACATAACTATCATGCCGTTTAATGTGTTTATGTTAAAGGGATACACAGATGGGGTTGTGGGAATTGTGGAATCGATGGATTTTTTTTTATTTCACTTGTATTCTTAATCAAAATGGATTGAGACCATGACGCGGCCGACTTAGGCCTAATACTCTTAACTTTTCAATAATTCCAGCAATTTTGTTTTGTTTCGTGCAAAAATAGCGAAAACACCTGTTTGTTTCATGTAACATATCCGACATTATTGTTTCACACGCCGTAAATCCCTCAAGATCCTGCGTTGCCCCTGCAATTTTATTTTGTTTTCGATGCTGCTTAGGTGTCAGTAACAATGCCTATCGAAATGACATTCCTTTATTTTGGGTGCAAAATTCGAGTCGCTATCAAGCTTGTTACGGATTTTATGTCTTTTAAGACCAATTTGTGTAAACTCCCTGCTTTCCAGTTGTAAGTAAGTTGTTATTTTATGTTTAGTCTAAGAATGGTTTAGCGAATTGGATTCTCATAAAATTTGTTCAAAACAATCCAATGTTTCTATTTTCATTTTTATTGCTTATTTGTTTTTGTTTTGAATACCGAGCATAACACTTATATTGTGATTTAGTAGCTTCATTTGAAGACGCGTGTTCCTAATCTGGTTGCTGTATGAGTCTCGACTGGATGTTTTAGAACCAAATTAGCTAGGTGTAGCTTCTTTCCAATAACAGAAGCGATTAGATTTTGTAGCTCTTTCCGAAAATCATTGAAAGATTCACAGACTTCTAGTATTTTTATTTTTTGAGGTTTGTATAGTTAGGAATGAATATTAAAATATAAAGCGCCATTTAATTACACTAATTATTGTAAGCAATGCTTTTCCTTGAAAAAAGCTAAAATGTTGGGTCTACGTGTTAAAATGTAATAAAAGTTCGTCGTTGTTTCGTCAGCAAGTGTTTTGTTTTATCGTAACATAAACGATTTTATACGCCAGTCATGCATTCAAGTTGGACAGCATCGTTTATTTATGTGAATATAAATCGACATGAATATACTCATCAGTTTTATTGTAATTCTTATGTATATAATTGAAATACTGTTAAATGGCATTATATATACACAATACAAGTTATGACTGCATCTCTCAGTTCCATTTACAGTAGATCCATATGTGTAGCATGTCTGCCGTTGATAGTGAACATTGCAACTTCATTAAACGAGCCGAGCGGGCTCTGTTCGATATTTATAAACTGGCTAGAACTGATATATTGTAGCGCTGGTTATTTTGAAATAGATGCTAAAACGTTTTTTGTTTATAATGTATTCAACAATAAATTCGAGGAAAAATATCGAAGGCAGGGAAAAATGTCACGACATTTGACATTATTCACAATATACAGAAAAGTTGTGTACGTGTAGTTCAGTAGGTACATATAGAGTATCGGACAGGTATTTATAGGTACCAGTTTAAGTCCCGGTCAGGCTGCACATTGTTTTCACATTAGCATTCCCAATACCGCATCAGGAGTGCTAACATTAGCAACTCCGTATAGAATAATAGAGTATTTGGAGGATGGGATTTCCTGGCACTAATACGGTTATTTTTAGAGTGGCATGAATTCTAGATATCAAATAATAGTTATTGTTATTTTTTTTTTACCAAAAATGATTTCTTGATATCCGAAAGTCGAGTATACACAGTGCGTTTTCGTCTCAAGTACACTAAAGACTCTCTTGTATAGTTACAACCAAGTGAAAGTCGGTTTTGTATTTTCGAAATAAAATTATGCGAATACTTTGGATGTTTCAATGATATCATCAATAATCACTGAAAAGGTCTCTAGCTGTGGGTGTTTTCTATTCTATTATTCAAATATTCATTTGTCTAAATATATTAAAAACATCTAGAACTGACTACTTGTGCCTTATATGGAACTCTTGGGAAACTTCCGAAGAATTCTCCATTTTCTAAATAGGTACAAATATATTTGTTGTAAACAAAAGAATTTCACTCATGCATATGTCTTCCGAGAAGGTACTTGATATATCTTAGTTTCATGTAGTAATAAGGAAATGTTCTTCTGTTCTGATTTTGACTATGATATTTCGTTATAGTTAAAATACGTGAGATACAATTCAAGTTTTTACAACAGGAATTTTCCCTTAATGTTTGGTATTCGGTGAAAATTATATTTTGACAAATTGCGGTAATTATTTCGACGGTGATTTTGGATATTAGTATTCCTACTAAATGTTTTGTGTAATTTAGCTATTATATATTTTAGCACTTCACATTATTTTAGGTTTTATACTAATGGTTGCATTTCGTAAATTTCTTTACTGTTTGTAGTCTATTGCTGGCTTTCTTTCCACTGACTTTCCAGTGACGTATGGTTTGTAAGTATTTGAAAAGGTATATTTAATAGAAAGGCATGTTAAAAGAATCATTCTTATATGTTTTTCTCTGTTAAAACACTCTTACGTTAGAATGACGTCACGTTAACGTGTGGTGACGTTAATGTTTTTGTTGCGACCAAGAAAGAGCGCTACTTTATTTTGTCTACTATTTTAGATTAAGGGCATATTAGAAACGAAATAATTTATAGCAAAACCGTGTTTTAACACTATTTAAACACTCGGGCGGTTATACGTCGTACAAATAATTTCACATGGGATGCGCCCTCGTGAAATTATTACGCCCGACGTATAACCGCCCATTGTGCATAAATAGTGTTAAAGCACTCTTTTGCTATAAATTATTTCTTAGATATGCCCCGGACCTTACCACTAAAACTGGTCCGTCCATTTATTTGACCCTCTTTAAAAAAGAGTGGATATATTGTTTGTTCATGTAGGTAAACCATTTTGTTTCCGATCAATAACTAGAGAAGAATGCTTGATAAATGATTACTGTCATCGATACGTAAATGACCCCTATTGTTTTGTGAATCAGCGGGTAACTGTTAAAAGTCATAGTGACAGAGAAAATGGAAACGGTTCCTACTTAATTAATCTTCACTATATTGATTGCCTATTGAGTTCAAGAAGTTTAAATCCTTTTGGGGATAGTAGTCAAATTAATCACAGGTGCGCCATCGTGAATTATAACCACTATAACGCCTTGTCAAAACTAAGATGTTTTGGCAACTTTGCATAAACTTATTTAGTATGGACCACACTGCGCTATTATGACCTGTAATTTGGTGGTCAGTTGATCAAAGGTCAGGGTCCATCTCTGCTCAACAACTAAACAACACTTGCCTTATGCTTTTTCTCTTCATGTAATTAATGTGGTTAACAAATGATTCCAAATGTTCTAGGGGTATATAGGCAAAAGGTCAAGGTAAGAACGACATTGAAAGGAAATGTTTTCAAATTAATATCTGAAGCACGGTTTGAGCTTTCAGATTTCGTAGAAGGATTGCCTGTAGTCAGGAGATGACGCCTATTGTTTTGAGGTCAGTACCTCAAATGTTGAGGTCAAAGTAACCTTGAGATTGAAAATGGTATCTGATATATTCCAGATGAAAGCTTAGACCTACGGCTGTCCGTCTTTATAGGGTGGTTGCCTGTAGTCAGAAGATTACCCATGTTGTTACTGAGTTTATCTGACCAAAGGCTAAGGCCACAGCATATATGATTACATACCCTGATTCCTGCAGCATATGTGTCTCTTTTGTTCACGTTGGATCCGGAAGAGCATATAAAAACGTTCGCCAAAACCAGGAGCTACAAGAAACTCCTCCTTGTTTGTACACGTTTTCACATTTTATCATCTGATTTATTAAATATGATTTATCTTATTGTACTCCTCAAAGGAGGTTAGCAATTTATCTTAAGACGCCAGGATTTAGTTGACAGAAATCGTCTTGTAAATTGGATCAGCAAATTTATGACAGAGGATATATTTTCCCAAAACCATTCATCTCTATACACGTCGCGAAATCAAACTAGTTTCTTTTGTAAAAATACGTTGGGTGTATTTTAAATGTGCTTACCTCTTCATTGCTCTCGGAGCAAATTTATTTTACTGTCAAACTATTTCTATATTTTATTTGCAAATTCCTATATTCCTTTCTTATCGGATATTAACATTGATCTAGTCTTTCTCGTAAGTAAATCAAAAACTAGTCAGTCTGTCACGTCTTGTGTTTCCAATCATAACTGATTTATTACTTTTATGTCCTGATAGATTGGTTTGTGAAAGAATGTTATACGAGGAACCAATTTAAACGTCAGTTGTTGGCTACAGGTTTTGTTAAAGAAAATATACTTGCCAACCTTTATTTAGTCGTTACTGAAATGTTGCTTTCTAAATATTACCGCGAAACTATCATATCTCAAGTAAACAGCGCTTTATTTATTAAAAAAGAGTTTGCAATGCCTATTAGAAAGATAACGGAGACTATTTTTTCATTCTTACCACGCTGCGAAAATGTTATCCTGTTTCTGTATTACATGTACATTAAACATAACTTCTGTTCGTCAGAATTGGTGGTCAGTAGACGCACGTATGTGATTAAGTTCTTTCCCCAAATTAATCAGTTACATGCTTTGAAGGTCCTAGTTTGTCGTAAACAAATGTAAGTGTTATCAAAAGGTCCAATTTAAACTTAGGTTGGAACATTTACGTCCGTTGTCGACACACGTTGCGAGAGTTACACGTGCAAAATGAATAACATTAATGACATTGAATACTAAGCTAAATGATAAAAATATCTCTGCAAAGATCCTTTCAAAGCATAGAATGCAAGCAACTAACATAGTAGCAGACTCGGCATGATGAAAAAATAAAACCTTTGAGGAAATTTCCCGGCGGCACCTTCACGTTTAGTCTGTTCATAAGAGGTAATGGAGAATTTAACTATCATCCGAATGATAACGATAGACTGAAAAACATGTTCTGTCAGATGTTAAAATGATATTAACATCTCATTGTATGGGAAGTTATTCCATGGATATCCAACGCCACGTCATGAGACCTGCATGTGTTTTCTGCATGACTTAAGGCAATTACCAAGTATACAATACGTTAGGGCAGAAGCTGAGAAAGATAAAGAAGTTGTTTCCCTAACTACTAAAACATTTATTACACGTGTATCCATTACCTCTAAGAAGAAAGAATAGTTTCTTCTATGTGAAAATAGTTCTTCTTTTTATGCATATTTTCAAGTGACGAATCGAATCATTGAAGGAGTTCGTTTAAGAACCACTTAAGGAGTATGTTGTGCACTAAATGATGTATCCATTAACACGACATGTTATACACGGTATACTTAACCGATTGTCGAAAATGTTTTTAATTGACATACTGTAAATTACAAAGCTAATTGTTTGTCTTTGCCTTTGTTGAATAACTTTTTATTACAGATTAAGTTATGCGGCCGTGGCCAATTATCATCACCACTGTTTCTTGTTGCTGTACAAGCACTGCCTTATTCTCTGCAAGTAACCGACAATTCTCCATGCGTTATTTAGGTGTCGAAGACGGAAGTGACTTATCCTCGTCTGGAGTTCGTATTCATAAAGTCTTCGTAGTGCTCTTCCGTTTTTCAGATAGATATTACTATGGTATCATGTCTTGTCAAATACACAATTAGACTTTCTTTTCTGGTGATTTTTACACACTAATTCCAGCAAACTCAAAAGACAGATCTATGGACGGTAGGGTCATTCTACACCCTGGATTTGATAGGATACAGTGCGTGTGAATTATTTTCATCCACCTCTGATGTATGTGAAGAACAAAGCAGTAGAACAGTTAGTACTGGTACAGAATTTACATAAGAATTTTCATAAGAATTTTCATAAATTATTTCAGTAAGTTCATAAAGCCAAGTTTCTTTCTGTATCGAAATTTCAACATCTTAGGTTTTGAAGAGTAACGTCAATCAGACTGACAGAATATGCCTAAATGCAAAGTCTCGATACCTACTGAGACATAAATTTACAAATAGCGGATGCATAAGAAACAATAATGCAAGGTTCAAACCAATGATTGTAATCTTAACACGTTTTTAAGGGAATTGAATAAATGCACATTTACAATGTTTTTCTTTTGGCATATAATTCAAAAACTTACAAACCAGTCTCTCGGTGAAAAGATTTTTCCTTGTTAGATACTAGAGATACACGGCCAATTCTTTAACAACCTATAATGTTTTCGCAGTAAATTATATTTGGTTCGACCATGTTTCGTAAATAACAAATCAATCAACAACTGTGAATGTTCGGGATCAAATTAGTGACACAAGCGGCAGTGATTGTAACTAAATGAGTTTTTCTCTGTGTTGTCAAATGTAGGTCCTGATTGAATAGACTCCGTAGAAGAAAATCAACCGGAGACGGCTAATGTTTGGCTTTTTACCAAAGTTAGTTTAGTTAAGGTCAATAACAATACAGTAATGAAAAGCACTCAAAAAATTTGTTCAGATTCAAATAATTTCTAGTTTTACGAAATATGTGACCTACGTTTAGTTACGATTGGCACAACTTGGTCACCGCTTCACAATAGGGTGGACATAACATAATGTATAATATAAAGTATATGGTGAAAATTGCAACTTTAGAGGCCCATGAACAGAGATTTTCTTCAAGATACAAACACCTGTAATTAATTCATCATTTCATCTAATTAAGGTATCCTTGGAACAGAATCCGACAAATACCAGAGACCGAAATGGTGCATTTTGAAGCATAAACTTGAAATTCTCTTATAATGCCTTATCAAGATATTCTGGGAGAGAATGGCCTTACTACTTGAACTGGGAACAAAATCCTGCAGTGTTTAGACTGATTGAAATTAAGCCACTTGAAACACATACTACGCTTAAAAAGGAAAATGTATATCTCACAAAAACGTTTCAAAATACAAAAAAGTCAATGAACATATAAAATTACAATATTGCTTGTGGCCTGGCGGAGAACCGAGAAGTCAAAACACGTGAAACATCTGAAACAATAAAAAAGGAAAGCATGTAGCGTATTATACTTACAAATATTGATGTGTACATTGATTGGACATTAAAACCGTATTGAAATATTGCAGAAAACGTATTGAATTTTGCAATATATGTTTTGTTGTACAATCATCTAGCTCGAAACTAAAGTCTTTTGTGAGATCATCTAAACAACATGGCGGGAAAAGGTATCAGACTGCTTCAGAATAGTCTGTTTAGGGAAATAAACAATACTATGTTTGTAACGCTTTTACGCAGTAGCTTCCAGTAAAACAGCTAGATCACTTGACTGGCGTTTTTCTTCCTTTGTCAGATACATTTATGGCTGTACTTTAGCGACTGTTTATCACGTTTGCCAATTTACATAATAATTCCGTCTTGAGGGTTGCTTTAACATCAATTTATATGATGCGAAAATAAAATGAATTAAGTTAGCAAACCTGTATCTGTAGAGATTACAGTTTTTTTGTTTGTTTCAGTCAGGTTTTGTTCTGAGCTTACATACAGTATCATTGTAGTTGTAGATATTTTCAGTGTGTATACTAATTAGTCTTCACAAAATTTATATATTTTATTTGAATGTTAACATTTGTAAGCACCTTCGTATGCCTTTGAAAGAATACTTTGAATGAGTACTTGTGGTCGGTACATGGTATTTTACCATCACCGAATTCGAATGTATATTCTTTTCTCTCTTTTAGTTGGTCTTCAAATAGTATTCTTGACCTATAACACAAAAACTAAACGCATTGTGACCCTTAGTAAATACCCATACAAACAAACTTCTTTTAACGATAAAAATGATATCTTATTTATATCTTTATCAATTTAAACCTTGATTTTTAAAAAGTGAAAACGAAATATTCATCTGCATTTAACATATCATCAAAGGGGAAAAATGCAGTCATATATCGATATGTAAGCATGTCAATGCTTAACCCGCTTACTTGCAGTACGTCACTAACGCAAACAATCATAAATATATACAAACAATTTACGAAAAAGAACAATCTCAGATAATATCTTGGGAGGACAACAACCATATTACAATGTTCAAGAGATAATAGATCTCTATTTGCAATATACATTCGTTTTCTCCGGGCTCCATCCATCTGCTCGTATGAATTTTCATTATCTGCCAAAATATGTCTAAATACATAATCAAGGGATACTAACGGGACCACTACATTAAAAAAGAAGTAATTTTCGAAAATTAACAACTTGATAGAAACTGCTTTATACAATTGTCATAACACATTATTTGAAAAAAAAAATTAGAAACGACTGATTAAAAGCAGCAGTCACTGAAGTTTTTATTTAGGCATATTTTCCATGTCTACACGTGTTAACAAACAAAGATATACATGCACCATTGCAAACCTTTTATTCGGCAGGCGTTTTCAAACACGACTCTTACATCAGCAATTACTCCGAAACAATAACTTTCTGATAACGTAACAACGTAGGAGAAAATAATAAATTTTAATAACTGTAACAACATTTTTGCCATCTGTTTCTCAACAAGTCACATGCAAAAATCTTTTGTTAATAAAAATAATCAGGTTTTTCCTATATTTTTCGTGTCGTTTGAAGGCTTATAATCACAATCAGAGGTACCAACGACTACCAGTTAACATGGGAAATAAATTCGAGATTTTATTGTGTCATAAGATATCAGAGTAATATCCCTTTTCGTACATCAGTAGTATAGATAACAGAAAGTTCTTAGAATATATTTTATAACGCCACTAATGTGAACACAAAATGAAAAGAAATAAAAGTGTACAAGTTTCTCCCTTGAATTAGTTCACGCGAAGTACAGTCATCACTTCCAATAGAACAGGTTCATTTTACAGACATCATTAAGTCTTCTATTATTTTGAATTTTTGACATTATGCTTTGTTTTACTGACAGTAAGCCAGACATGAGGAGGCCATATCAACAGAAAATTTTATTTAGGAGTGAACAGATGATACAGGTTTTAGACAACAATTAAAATTCTTTCCGAATCTACCGTACAGAAAATTATCAAGCATTGTATATCTTGGCCTTTTACAGATTATAAATAAATAAATAATATTAAATAAATAAATGAATAAATGGAATTACTTTTTCCAATTGCTACAAGATATATCGGATAAAAAATCTTTCACTTTTATTCAGTAATATTAGATACTCGCATTGCAGGACCATTTAGAAAGTTTATAATCAATGAATAAAACTACGAAGGGAAGCAACAGTCGAGATATAATTATGTCTCCTGATATAAATGTAGTTTCCCTTTGGCTTGGTGTACTAGTTTCCTTCAAAATTACCAATACCAATACCAAAATACTTCATTACATAAAACATCATTTATAATGTTTATAGCAATATATTACATATTATGACCAGAGAGAAAACATGGAATTACACAAAACTATAAAAAAAACAACAACATTTTCTGAAGGGTCATTACAAATTCAGAAAAACGGTTGCAATATATATTGTATATATATATAGAGAGAGAAAAAGATTCTAAATATAACATGAAAGTTAACAAGCAGAGAAATAGATTCTGTAGCTTATTCTCATACAGATAGCCTGATTTTATTTGCGAAATAGATATATTTGGACAAGTTGCTTATTACTAAATTTGAAGAAGAATTCATGAGTAACACAAACTTATTCAGATTCGGCCAATGACAAAAATATGGCTTAAAGTACCTTTTCCTTAAGTCTCTATATTTGGGGCAAACAAGTAGAAAATGAAATTTCGATTCGATTTTATTCGTAGTATATGATTTACTGAGCCGTTGTTACCCAGGTATACTGTTGTATCTTCCTGTTTCGATAAATATCTGATGGGCAGAATAGTGTCTGCAAAGACAAAGTCTGAGATGCAAGTGTATGACGTCATTAACATGAAAACACTGATTGATGAGCACTTCAGTTACAACTGTTATGCCACAGATTGCTGAATTATTTACAACATGTCGCGCATAATTGATATCACGGAGATGTACCAGTTTGTAGGAAATAAATTTAAAACATAATAAGCATGAACGGTCTGTTACCCTTTGCCTTTGATTAGCCACTAGATACAATGCATAACTGTGTCATATTTGTCGATGAAAAAGCTTCAAAGTGCCTTAGATATTGATTGTTTATCCAAATTGTATTTTAAAGGGAGATTATGTCCAAATGCCGCCCTTGAAAAAAAGATCAGTTACTACATGATTGTTTGTACAAACAGTTTTTGTATATCAGGTCAAAAACAGAAGCTCTTAATATTAAGAATAACTGAATAACTACCCGTCCATTTGCTTTACTTCATAACATTTAAAATTCAATGCACCTCTATATACACTTTTTATTTTATTTTTATCCACTTTTGATACATTTAATGTGCACTTTCAACATCTAAAGTACTAGACGCGTACTTGCAAATCTCTAATTGCGTATTTCCAGGATACGATTTCGGCATTTCGGTACTTATGGAAAGTCATGTGCGCGTCAAGTTATAGTTTACATCTGAAAACTGTCAAATTGCCCAACGACAATATATAGTCACACGGGAAGTGTTGTTACGGTTCAACTACCTGAAAAAATAATATCTACGGACAAAACATTTTAATGGAAGATGCGTAGAGTATACGTAACATAGCAATAATTTTAACGGTTCGTGATAGCTCAAACATTCCCCACTCTGTTTACCCTTTAATTCATCCTTTGGCTGCAGATGTTCCTACTTCTGTTTCTTTCACATTTCATTTCTCGAAAAACATACAAATACTTTCTAGTACATGCAAAAAGTTAAGTGTATCCATTGTGTGTTACAGTCTGTTAGTTTGTTTAATGTCTTGTGTTGTGATATTTTCATCATTTTGTTCAATAAGATAATTATTCTCGTATAATAACTGAATTTCATATATTTTCGCCAGCCTGGTTAAAATCTGTTAATACAATGAGAGATACCAACAATTATGTATAGCATGTATATCATAGCTAAAAAGCGGTTTCAGAGATGGTTTGTCAAATAATAAAGCAAGAATGAATATCCAGCAGGTAAAATCCACGTCCTGAAAACAAAACATTCCAGAACCGTACCCAAAGGCAGAAAAATGTGAATATAGGCATTTTATAACCAAGTATTGTGTGACTGTCAATAAATTAATGTTCTCCAAAGACTTGCTCACTTATCTTCTGTTCTCATTATTGTAACAATACATAAATATATTAAAAAATCAGTTAAGACTGAGGTTTATTATGATTAAACTGTGTTTTTAAGATGGTGTGGACTAGTTAAAACAAAAAAATCACATCTGGATAAAAAACTGAATGTAAAACGATATGTATTTTGAAAAATAACTTTCTGCTATTAGTTTTGCGAACGTAATGTTCAGTTCAATTTAATACACTCCTTGCATTGTACGTTTATTACATATTTATAGCAACACAAAACATTAAACACAATGGTAAGGCATGGATTTCATTCAACAATGCATCCTTTTTTAAAGTGGAAAATCCAAGCAGGTTGTTAGTTTCGAAGCAGTCAGACATAACATATAACTCTGCTCAAGGTTTGCATTATTTCAAGTTTCAAGTTTATTTACAAATAAGCATGAGTCACACTTTATGTGGGCAGCATCAGCATATACATGTCTGTAAAACAAGCATTCAGTAATATATCACATGACAATAATTCCAATTATTGTTTCTTTATAAATTTATGTACATTTGGTTGATAGTAAGTATAATGATAATGTTGTAAATATTTAATTCTTACATCCCAAGATCTGGGATAACTACGCAAGAATGACAAAAATATATAGAAAATACCAAAATAAATCTTATCGTTTTGTTTTAAGACATTTGTTCTGAACAGAGGTATAATATTCATCACACTTTATTTTTTGCACGTATTAGTAGAGTAGACTATGGTAAAATGACCGTCTTTAATGTCTAGAAAACACTTATAAATATACATGAAAACAACCCCTACAAATAATAGTTCTTTAGTAAATTTTTCGTAATTTACTTACTATGGGAAGACATGCGCTTACATACGCCGCTTACAAATGGGATATTATCTAGGGAAATATAAATACTAGAAAACTTAACTAACAACAACAACAATAATGACATAAAATGTTTAGTAATTAAAAGGACAACAATCCAACTGGAGAAGCCATGATTATTGAACGTAGCCCATTCAATATTTCAGGGTGTATATATAAATGTGTAAATGATGGACATTTACACAAACATGTACAGAGAAAATAATGAGAGTACAATGACTATACAAAGAAACACAGTCGGACATTATTGGAATTGTCAGTAGAAAAGATAAAAGACAAGGGTAGACCGGAAGCACAGAGCACCCCAAACACAGCCATAGAGTATCGCAAAGTAGATCCACAACAAAATGGAAGACGGGTCAACAACTTCAGTTACAAGACCTTCTTACTACATATAGATGCTTATCCAAGTGCACCCATATATTAATATTGACATAAAACACATCCCCTTTTATATCGATCAAACAACACTGAAAAAGGATAGTAAATCTTACCAATCATTTACAGAAGACTGTTTAATGGCTTCGAAAGAAAAAAGTCCTTAAGCAAATACCGGGAAACAAAATGGAAGACACCAATTTCCTGCGAGAGTGAAGAAGTTTTTATGCATTAAATTTAAAATAAAATAGAATGTTCATCATTTATTTTCTTTTATTCGGCTATTCAAATAATCTGATCATGAATATTTCATCGGTTTGAAGTTTCTAGAGATATCTAAAAGCAAATAATTAAATATATTTTCTGAAATTGATGAGATGATGTCAATTCATTGCAATAAGCATTTTTTGTTATTTAAGGGAAACTTTCATTGTATTAGTCATCATACGAATAGACAACATATGATATTTTATAACTAGGATTAGTCAAGAGAAAATGACATGCCAATAAATATCAGGAAGAGCTGTGGTCCTTGAATTATGTTTGTAAAACATACGTCACATCCTTCTTATATTAATATACAGACATCAAACTTATAGACGTGACAATTACAGTGTGAACCCTTTCGCAAAAAAAGTTTAATTTGCAATTTAACTCACATAAACAAAGTTAATAACCTTCACATGTTATTTTTCACCCGCACAAATCTTTACTTATCATAAATAAGTACGTTGCATGTTCTGTTCAAACTGATAGAGATATCAAATAACAAGACGTAAATGCGCTTTATTGTCATAAATCTTGCTATCCTCAGCCACTATTTGTAATATTCAAATACTAAAATTGCTCTTCCATTCAAACATATACATGTATGTTTTAAGACCTTTCGATGAATTAAGTAGATGTACAATGTATTGTCAATGTCATATTTCATACCTCTATGAAACTAAGTATCTATAGCCTTTTTTGAATAAACATGTTCATGAATTTTAAACTGTGGACTTGTAAAGTACATATTTAAAAACATGTCGCTTGAGTATATTTTATGTACTGTAACATAATACTGCAATACTACCTTTGCGAAAATAATTGTGTGTTTATTGATGACTAAAATATGATGGAAGAAGATACTTTTTTTATTAAAGCCATTACTTATCAAAAGTTCAAATGAACAGTTTTGCAAAACCACATAAAGATTGTCCTAAAATGTAAGTATATCACGAACAGTTTCTGGCTGGTAACATGAAAACTTTAACTGAGACATTGTGGCGTTTGAAAAAAACACAAGAACACATTTTCATGTTAAGACATTTATCTTGCATTCATGACTGACCTTCACTACATTCGAGATAGTTTTGATGAAAACTGGTAACTTAGAGGAGGCATTTTTATGCTAGGGTGACCATAGTGATAAATATATAAGGAAAAATTGCACTTTTGTTTGCAGCGGAGTTTCACCATCATGATGGTAAAAATGATATATTTTACAGATTTGTAAATGGAACAAAATATAATAAAATTATATTATTCAAGAAAATTTGCTACGAAATTATATTAACGTTTATCTAACAAATAATCAAGGCCTTCGAGTGGTTTATCGTCTGATTTACCACGGTTCTGAGTGCAGATGTGTAGGAATTGAACCACGAGGGCGTCAGCCCTCGTGGTTAAATACCGAAGCATCTGAACGATAAACCGTGGTTAATTAGACGATAAATCACAAGAAGGCCTTGACTGTTTTCATTCTGACATGCTCATTGACATATTTTAATAAATATTATGCTGGACTTCATTTACCCGAGGAGTAATGTAGTCGGACATCGTGCGTCAATTTGACGTCATAATTGATGTCATAATGTTTTCTTACCGGTCCGCGCGTCAACCGTTGTTTATCGCAGAATATACAGAACTTGATTTCCTTCTTTGTTTAACTGGAAATCAATTAGAGTCATGTTAGAAATGATGATATTTTTTTTTTGTATTTGCATACACGTACAATAACCATAAATACAAACTGCTATTTGGTTCCCTTGCTACGAAAAGCCATTTTATCATTTCAAATGAAATGCAAGAGACCTTTGTCAAAGGAGAAAATCTAAGCATTTGTCTGCTTGCGAAAATGACTCAATTATATCAAACTGTACGGTTGTGTGCAATTGCGTCTTCATATTTCAGATTAATGTGAAATTTTGTAAAATATCTCTCATTGATTTTATGGTTATAAATATTCTGTTTTGAGAAAGTATGATTGCATCAGATGTGCAGCGAGACTGAAACAACATTTTCTGTGGTTTCTATTGGTTTCAAAATTAGTAATCAATACCCAGGAAAAACGCATTCTGTACTTTTTGGAACTTTTATACTTTCATCAGAAAAAACGTGCATATTAATTTCTAACACAATATAAACATCATTCTTTAGTTAATGGTCAAATATTTGCAAACAGAAAAATATGCTTATTCAGCATTTTTAGAACAATACCTTATAAAGTTATTACATTACATCGCCTTAAAAACAGACTGTGAAATACATTACGACAGAGGTGTCATCTGTTTACTTTTAAATTGAATAATTAATTCAAAATTTTATCGATGAAATTCATTCAAAATTTATAATACCGTTAGCCTGCGGATGGTATTAAGCTGCACAAAGGTTAAAGTCCTTAATATGCCTACAGGCTCTAGCAAACTTATTAGCTTTACATTGTAAAATGTTAGAAGAAGAACTTTTGTTATTTATTTATTTCATTTCTCTTTTCTCTGTAAGTATTAGATATAAGTTTTGATTTTCTTGTCATTTATTCTGACATGCTTTATTCTAAGACATCAGTTCCTTTCTCATTCAGAATTCCTAAAGAATGCATAGAACTTCTGTAAACAAACGAGTTTATGAACGTCTACAAACTGGTTTGTTTGAAATTGCGATATTACAGTTAACCGAATCGAATTTGGCAAGTAATAATACTTTGGATACTGTGATGATAAACACGTTTATTGCTGATGACATTCAGCCGGTACTGCAAAATGTATGTGTATGCTAATCCGCGCCAATTGATATATTTATATTATACCAAAGAAGTGTATTTTCCTTGATAATGATCAAAGAGCAAAGATAATCGTAAGTATGCAAACTGTGTAATACTTTAGAATCTGTATGAATGCAACTGAAATCCTGCATTGGAATCGGTGAAATATCATTTTGGGATTGAAACATCGAATTAGAGTTTTCGACGAAAATATAATACTCATGGTTTCTTTGAATTAACAGGGGTATATTTCAACCCTTTGTCGTAGCATTTGTTTTCAGTTTTTGATGATTTTAATGAAGCATAAAGGCTATTATTTACATATACCTGATGTATTTTATGTTAGCATTTTAATCAGCAACTTGAACAAAATAAATGGAAAACAGGAAATACATGGAAATATACTCAAGAACCGGAACAACATTTGTGCTTGGAAAATACTTGTATTTTTAAAAGAAGATTAGGTAAAAATTCACCCCTCTGCTGACGTATACAATGCACCATTCTTGCGTGCTAAAAGCGTGAAAATATTGACTGATTTCTGGGAGACCATGCAATGCTTACAAAAGAAGTGATTTGATTTAGAATTATTATGTTATCACGTAAATGAAAAGAAAAGAAAGGAATTTCCTAATAAAACATTTAAACTTGACATATGAATCAAGGTCACATATCTGTATTAGGGCGTGAAGCAAGTAATACACGATCTTTTTTTAAATAATGTTTCAAACTGTATAACTTATCAAATTCAAAGTCTAAGATGTAATAAATGGAACAAGGCAATGAAAATATTTATTTATTTTTATAAATATGCTGAGGATTCTTTTGCTATCTTGAAGAATTGAGAAACGCTTTAATTTCAAAGAAAAACTGTATTTCTATGCAAAAACAACACATCATTGCAACGACATGGAATTGGCTCATAAACATGCTGAAAAACACATAAGTTATACATCTGCACATCTTTATCACGTATCAAACATGTTACCTTATAAAATATTCATACTGTGCTTTATTTGATTCCACTATATAGAAATAGAATACCTAACACCATAAAGACGACAGAGGTTGTGATATTTGAAACTTAACGGCATCTGCTCAGTCAGCGAAAATTGAAACAATACAACACATAACATAGACTTCCTGTGCATGGTGCCACTATTGGATTGTACGTGGGTTAATATTTTTTACAATATATTATGTTCCTGCCGTTCGTTCAATATCAAAGGAGACCACCTTGTTTACTTTACTATAAGAGCATCGGACAGTTGGATATGCATGCAGTTAGACGTCACTTTTATAATTGTAGTAATCAAGGAATAAGCTCTTGCAAAGGTTGTCTGGTGTAAGTACGGTTCTGGACGCCAATTAATTAGAGGTTAATACACGACAGAGCCGGGCCGGGAGGTGATAATCGGCCCGGGGAATGAATAATGGCCCAAGGGCTTTAGCCCTCGGGCCATTATGAATTCTGGGCCGATTATCACCTCCCGGTCCGGCTCTGGCGTGTATTAATGCCTTTAATACATATGTCTTTGATACATACATTTGGTTGCACTACTCAAGGGGAGTAATTACAACTACTGTCGCTAATTTTCAATGGCTAAATAGTTTGTGGTACTATGTTTAGTCGTACATGGAGTGCTTTCGGGGTCAATATGTGAGAAAAATAAGTGAGAGAACTAAATTTATTCTTGTACATTTAGACAAATTACAGACTAACTTGACTTTCTTCATAGTCTGGTCATTTACCATGGTATACATACACTTGATCAAAATGTGGATTGTAGATTTGCTTTCAATCAGCCAAAGATGTTTCAGGACTTTAGTAGAAATCTATATATTTTGTTTTCTTTTAAAAAAATATTAGTTATTATAATTGAGATATTTTCATAATTTGAAGTTAAAGGTCCATTACTAAGGGAAAGTGAGTTGGCAATATTTTTCATAGCCAGTGCATAGACTTCTGCAAGACACTAAATAATGAAGATTGACAGGTCAAAATTTACAGAAGGTCTTTGGAACTCAAAGAAATGTATGTGTATTATGTTGAAATTTCAATGAATCGACAGAATGACCCCCCAGGTCTTTTTAACTTTCTTCATACTTCATAGAAAAATAATTGTACATATACTGCGATTTATTTCGAATTTCTACATACCAACTTTCATTTTCCAATAAAATGAAATAGTTTCTGTGCTTTTTAAAAGAAATTAAAATGTTCACTTTCCTTAGTATTGGACCTTTAAAGACATCCAACTGTTTTTGAGTAGGTTAGTTGTTTGGGTCATAAGAAAATTAGAAAACTGTGTGTGATATAGTCAACTCTTTTCAATTTATTAGTATATAAGCATGAATCTTTGTCAAATCGTTTGACAACAAAACATATTCATACAAAATTACTATTTCATATTAATTGTCACTGTGTTGTTAAATGTACAACCATTGAATAGTGACATTGGGTTTAAGTGCATGGAGCCACTAGGGCTTTGATTGACTGGTAGAGCAATAACCCTTTGGGCATTAATTTCCTTTACTTCTTCAAATGACTGAATGGTTTGAAGAGCATTTTCAATGTCTTGGGATTTTGCTATAAGTTCTTCATCAAAACAATCATTCATTTCGGTGTCTAGCATTTCAGTTGTGACAGTTGCTGTTGCACTTGTGTGAATAATTGAGGACATTTGCTTCTGCTTGTCAATACTAATGCTGTGATAGCTGTTTAGACTTTGGAGATTCTTATGTCCTGATAATTGGGCCACTTCAGTCGGTGGGCAGCCAGCCTCTAGCAGATTGGATATGACGGTTTTACGGCCAGAGTGGTTAGTGTGTCTTGCAGAAAAACCAGACTTTTCACACATTGTTCTGGCAATAGATCCCAGTGTGTTTTTGCCCATAGCAGCCCTGATGAACCATGGGTCATCATCGGTTTTTATTTTATGGTTTATACCTGAAAATAATTCAGTATCATAAGTATAATAATGTGATAAAGACATGCGGCGAAATCATAAATTTCTGTGCAATTTAATTTCCGCGCTATCAAGAAAATGAACCTTTCCGAGACTGAAAATTATTTTCATTTAGAATAACTGCCTCGTAAATCCACGTGGTTTAGAATTTAATTTAGCATATGCGTTTTAGCGCGAATTATGCCAAAATTATGTATTTATGCTGCTTTTTTTATTTATTATAATTATATTAGGTATAATTTTTATTCGTTAACTTTTATGTTCTTCATTTATTCAAATTGTTTACTTCTGTAGACTCAAAGAATAGTAATCAAGTATTATAGATTAAACATATCAAGGTAGAATTTTCCCTCAGGATCCAAGTCTGGCCTTTTCTCCTTGTACAACAGATACAGCTGTACTGGGCAGTTTGGGTCACCTGGAAATAGGAAAACTGATTAAAGTTTTCAGTAAATTACTTTGTGAAAAGAAAAGAATATAAAAAATAAACATGTATATCTTTAAACAGTCTTTCAACACTCTGATCACTTTTATAAAATAAAAATATTACTGTTAATAATAGTGGTATTCAGCAAAAATAATAATTTTCTGAAATTACTAATATAGTCTATTTGAATCTATATCAAATTACCTTGAACTTCAAAGATCTTTGGCTGAAACATTCCGGGGTCATCTGCGATGTTTTTCTAGTCTTGGTCGCCCTCTCAGCAAATTGCAGGTACCTGAATAAAATTAATTGACCATCTGTTACACTAAAAATTATATAGATCTAATTTTATTTGATTTCATAATTTCATATTTTTTTATTTTCAATGAAAAATATTTTTATCTATTTTATTCATACATCACACAGATGAAAATGCATGTCACTTTACATACCTTGTCCCATCAGCAGTTCTTTTCAGCTCAATATCTCCCCATAACATGCTTGTGTGCTCCTGGTGGCCTCTGAGTCCGAAGTGCATGATGTTATTAAGCCAAAGTGTGGAGATGAGTGCTTGTGGGGATCGTTAAAATTTAAAATATTATTTATAATAAGTAGCATTTTCATTAGATGCAATCGAAGTCAGGACATTTATCTATTTAATGAAGCGCCATTTATCTATTATCATCCTCATTATTACTGTCATTTTAATATTATTATAACTTTATTATTCATGTAAATGTGTTTCATAAAGTTAAACTCAAATTGTTCATAAATTTATCTTCATTTTAAGGCCAGTAATTGATTTTCATGAATTGATTACCCTGCGGGTACCTCTTGCAGAGTTCAGTAGTAGTTGTCTCCCCTAATGGTAGCTAAGAAACATGTAAACTAACAGCTGATTGAAACAGCTGATCGCTTCAGTTCTCTACATTCATGGTTTAAAAGTTTCAGCGTCTAGTTAATTAATCAATATACCTGCACCAAGGATGCCTTTCTCGTCCATGATCTCTATCTCTCTTTTTGTGAAGGGATCTGCCCGCTTTTCTTTTTTTCCTAGACACTTTTCTTTCAAATCTACGGCTTTAGCCTTAAGTGTTTCCCTGGAATGCCGGAATGTTCTGTCCGTTGCAAGATCGGCAGGGTATTCTTTATCATTAAGATATCTCCTGATGCGTGTTACAATGCGTTGAAGCGTTGATGGCTCAAGCTGTTTTTTTTTCGTTTTCGTGTTCCTGGCAGACAACAGAAACCTGGATATGTACATGTCAAGTCCCGTGGGGCGATGTCTTCGATTGCTCTAGTCTCATTTTCCGTGTCTAGCCAATTCATAAATCTTTCCACGTCACTTTTGTTTTTTTTCTTAGTAACGGGATTCCTTTTGCTATCAATAAAATCGTAGGTGTCCTTTTCTGACACCCTTATAGCGGCGTCCAAATCTAGTAAACGGTTAGCTAAAGACTGCAAAGTCCGCTCGCCAGCCATGTTTCAAAAGCGCACTGACCATGATGACGTTTTACGTGGCCAGTGGTTTCACGCTCATGTGTTCGCAGGGCCGATTATGATTATGAGTTTTCGGCCCGGGCCGATAAGTGATAATCAGTGCGTAAAAGCAATAACCTACTGCAAACACATTCATTTCTGTTACTATATATAGTAAGATATGTATTAATTCCAGTTAGTACACAGCACAATCTAAGTTTCAGTTGTTTTAGCGTCAGAGATAACTGTAGAACTCTAAACATGTTTATACAATTAAACATTTACATTTGAGTAAGTTATATGTAATTAAAAAAAGAACTTTGACAACACAAACACAGAAGTCCAAATATTAACCTGTACTTGGTATCAATATTGCTTTTATCTCTGCATGTCCATTGCGACATTTCGGTATGATGGAAATTCGCATAAAGCAATGAAAACGTTTTTGATGTCTGAGTGTTGCAAATTTCATTTTCTCTCATAGACAGGCGCATTCACACAGAGTGTACTTAAATTTTGTTTGGTTGCATGCTACACGTTCAGATTATCTTCCTATTGCTATTCAAGTTTTTATTAATGTATGTGGCATTTAGGCAAACTCACAATGTTATTAAAAATCAAATAAAGGACAGGGGACATACTAGGTAACACAAGGAATAGTTAGATGCGGAGTAGGTTACTACCAGTATCATTTTGATGTTAGAGGCCTCCGTGCCTGAGTGGTTAAGGTCGCTGACATCAAATCGCTTGCCCTTCATCGATGTGGGATCGATCCTCACTCGGGGCGTTGAATTCTTCATGTGTGGAAGCCATCCAGCTGACTTACGGAAGGTAGGTAGTTCTACCCAGGTGCCCGTTCGTGATGAAATACTGTAAATCACTTTATATTAGCGTGGTCTTTATTTCGCGAATTTCCGTACCCTAAATTATTTCGCGGAATTATGAATTCGCGACGGGAGGGTCAGAAATTTAAATTCGCGAAGGTTCTTATCTTATATCAACGAAATTCAAATTCCTGATTACATTAATGCCCATTTTTCCCTACCGTACCGAATTCATGTACACCAAAGACTCGTTAAAACATGGTCCGTAATAGTTATTTCGTATAGGTAATCGGTTTTTTATTCACATAATAATTTGCTTCTCAGAGTTTGTTACAGTCATTTCAGAAATAATTGTAACATACAAAAATATAATACAATGGATTGATAAATTGTCCGCTAATCCCTATTGTTATCTTATCTAATCAATGTATAAAAAGAGTCAGATAAAGGATCATTAGGATGATATGGATCATCCCCTCAGGCAACACGCTTGTTTGACACATACAAAGTAGATCCGTATTCTGTTAAAGAAAACAAAGTTATCGTGTTAAATATATCCCTACCAGCTGCATGTAAATCAAAAATCTAGACCTTAGCGTAAATTCTGTCTTTAAGCAGTATATTCAACATGAAATATAGTCTATAGTAATAAACACCGTGTACAGGCGGATACTATTCATTGCTGAACTTGACCATATTACGGGCATTTTTATCGGATATGTATGTATGTTATGGAAAGTAATTTACGCGGATTTATGAATTCGCGATGCACCCGATTCGCGAAAAATAGCGAAAATTAAAACACCGCGAAAAATACCGGATTTACAGTAATGCACGGAGGGGCACCTGGGGTCTTCCTCCACCATTAAAGCTGGAAAGTCGCTATATGATCTCTCATTTGTCGGTGCGACGTTAAATCCAACAAAAAATCATTTTGATGTTGATAGATATATCTTTTTTTAATTTTATTGTAGCTATTGCCTTGGAATAACCGATGTTGTGGCTTTCCTAAGAACCGCAAATGAGCAATTTGTATTCGATATGTTTGATTGTCTTAACCTTAACATTTCGAAGAACCTATTTATTTTGTCATATGTTCAAACATTCAACTTTATAAGCACAGAAACGGGTTTTTGTGACATTAAAATGCCGCTGTCCAAATATCTGTATTTTAAGTGATCACAAGAATTCTATGCAAGTAAAGGCTAAGAAAAGAAAAAAGTTGAAAGTCCTCATGTCACCGAACACCACACAAATGGCAAAAAAAATCGAAACATGTCAAGATTTGTCTAGTTGACTACCGTCTTTCAATTCGTTCCAAACAACCGCACAAAAATGCTGAACTGATATTCGCATCTTCAGCCGTCAACCAAGACATTTATCGGCATCAAACTGTACTTTACTTGGCATCCAAATGTTCCTCGTTGTACTAAGTGCATCCTCCTGTGGAGCTGAAAGCAAACACAATTTAAATCAACAATTAAGAAGGAAAAGTAAATGGCATATTGCTATCTTTACAAATACTTTATATAATGTTCATTTATGTATACACATTTCTCGTTCTGCCTCGGAAAATTAAGATTGACTAAATGATTTTCCAAATTTTGACGTATTGAATTTTCGGCTCGACGTATTGACATATGTCTATTTCGCATCAGGCAGACACATCAGTTGAAATCTGATCGCTGTCTGTGACGGAATATACGTGAAAACAGGCGAAACAGCATACGAAAAATCAACTTCATTCGAAATTGTTGTGGAAACTACCGTAGTACCATGTATTAAAAAAACAAAGAAAATATCAAACAGGGAATGCCATGTTCCAAAAACGCAGCCTCACCAAAACGAAAGCCAGGAATGCGAGGCGTTAAAACACGGGCTTAGACGCTTAGACTAATAAACAGGCCACGGTAGTCTGTGTTCAGACCCTGTGTTTTGTTCACAAGAGATAACTCCTGAGGCTATTAAAATTTTGTATAACTATGTCCCTTTTCTTCTCAAAACACAGATAATCAGAGCCAAGACTGATGAAGTCAGAATATATAACAGAATTATTTTTTTTCTAAAAAAAAAAGATTATCTAGTCGGTAGCCAGACTAAGGCCACAGCTGAGTTTGAGACTGAAATTTTGATAGCAAGAAGACACAACAGAATAGTTTTAAACATGCAATTAAGACATAATTGACAGGTGAGTTTTCACTATTAAACTCATAGCTGAAAGCAGTTTGATGGATATTTATCTGATCTTCAAAAAGCAACCTTGACCCGATACCAATGTCGCGAGAATTAGATGATCTGAACAAAGCGGCAATTTCAAAAAAAAAAAAAAAGACAGAGTCCCCTTGAAGATGCTTTTCATTTTCCTTGCCATATAACCTATACTGTGTTGGTGCGCCGTAAAACCAAATAAATAAATAGATAAATAAATCCTTTAGTGGTAAAAGACATAAATTCAGAAGGATAAACCCATTTTATATGTGACAATTTATCTGTAATTTCAATGTACACATACATTTTATATTTGTATTTTCCGCCTGGCTTATCACAGTACTGTTATTGTGTAAGCATAAACTTTAATATGTAAACGATATGCTTCAACCAGAGTATTTGTGTGCACGACTGATTTATTTAAATGTGATCTTTCCACATTTGTATTCTTCAAAAATATGGGGCTTGCAATCGTACTGTCTGAATGTGGCTGCACAGAAGGTACAGGCGTATAAACCTTCCGGCATGCCATTATTTGCATACATCAAGTTTCAAAATATTGACATATTGCAAGCAGGAAAAGCCACGTTCATAGAATGCAGCCTCTTGAAACCATGTTCATGTAAGTATATGCATAAATGTGTAGGGGGCCTAATATATACACAAGCTACAAAGACAAAGTAAAATGGACGACATTAGGACGAACAAAAAAAGGAAAACATAAGGACCAGACATCATTTTAATCTGCGCGTTTGTTACAATAGCGTAAGTATTATTGGCTTTCTTACACACATTAATTTGCAAACAAGTTTAAATGAATCTGATAGGAAGTTTCCATATTCAAGAAACACTGATTTTATTAATTAAAAGTCCTACTAATTTTAATCAGCGCTGAAATCTATTATTCTTCTTAAAACATTAATTGAAATACTATGAAACGCTATGAAGGTATTTCGGTATGGGAGAGTAGTTGAAAGTACACTGGAAAGTCTGCGACGCTAGAGTTGTTCGTCTGACGCGACCACATTAAGTTTTAAGTTACGTACGAGGGGTGCGTACATTTACCTGCGTTGGTACACTGCAAAGCAAAAATCAATCTAACCTTTTATCTTTGCAAAACCTGGTTAATTTAATAATCTAAATACAGATTATTTGATTATTTCTACATATTTTCTCTCATTTTACTCTATTATGGAAATGTATATTATGGAAGAAAACTGAAGTTCAAGCGCGAAATGACGTATCTCGTGTTACATGTAAATGAAATGGTGTCGCAAAAACCGATATGTTTTGGAAACATCAGCCGGCCATATTTATTTTTGATTGCATTAATATCTTCGAACATCCACCAACAGGTTTTGATGGCAAAGCGTGTAAAGGGCGGTTAGTTCAATGACTTAATCATTGATCTCAGCCAGGAGCCTATAACCTTTCGTAAATGTAAAATGAAGAGAGAAAAATAATTTGTTATTACTTCTTTTCAGTTTGCTGTAACAATATATTATATTGGACGTTTAGTTTCCACTTTATTGTGGTTTATTCCGACATGTGGTATGTGCTATTCTTTCATTACTCCTATAGCAAACATTCTTCTGTTGTTTATAAACAAGTTTTACGAGTGTCTATAAATGGTTTTACGCCACAACTGATGTTTTAAACTACCACTTTAAGAGTTCATTGCACTAACAGACTTGCAACAATAGCCCTATTGACATCAAATATCGTCCGCAAGAGATCATACTTTGGGTACTATAATGAAACACTCGTTGATTATTCTTGACATTCAAATGATTCTGCCAAATGTAGGTTTGGTGTAGCTGATCAATACTTCTTTTATTCTATCACAAAATTTATCTTCTGTGATATCGATTTAGGAGTCAAAATATATATAAGAAATCAATTTGTATTATACCAAGGATTTGTATAAAAGGTTCTGCCATGAATTAGGTGCAATTAAGGCAGCAACAAAGAAATGAAACTTCGGGACGTCAGTATAAATTATTACGATTTCTTTCAACTAACAGGTATATTTTTTACCTTAATATGTCACTTGTGAAAAACAATGCATTTTACGTTTGATAACCGCTGTGTCAGTAAACCAGATACAACACGTTACAGCTTTCATTGCTAATATATTTTTGCAACAAATGCCAAAATAATTGATCCTCAAATGAATAAAATATCTTCGAAGTCTCTTCCCTTTAACAAGTTACAGTCATTTTTGTTTGAAATTTTGCATATAAGAAAGGAATGTGCGACGAAATAAAGTCTTCATGAGTCAAGAAAAATAGTGTTTTTTTCTACATGTACAGGTTATAACAAGATTGATTTGTCATTTATAAAGAAGAATCGTGAGACACTAACTGACAAACGTAAGACCTCAAACCATATTGGAAGGCCGATGGTATATAATTATATTTAGGTAATACGTAAATATATTCAGTTTGTGCACATTTTAAAAAAAGGATAAGATATATTACACAGTATGTATTCACATTTTATGTATCTACACATATCTTTAATGTTCTATATCGCATGCAGCAAAAGACATGCAAGAGTAATCAAAGCTGGTAACAGTTAATGAATATAAGTATTCAATCAGAAAAACAAAAATAACAAAAAATAAAATATGAGTGATGCTACAGGACACGTGATACATGAGTATCATTTATGTTTTGTTTATTTAACAATCTTTAAGTAAAAGAATTCTACACCATTTGTCTTTCCCATTTTGGTTACATCAAAAATGTATGTTGTTCTTGCGATCCTCTTCTGTTTTAAGCATACTGAATTTATGTTCATATACGAGTAATTGTCCACTTTTTTATTTTATTGTAGTCGTTATGCAGTGTTGCAAATAAAATGAGGCCAAATCTGAATCGTGTACACAGAAGATAAAATTAACTACAAAAGTGTGCACTTTTGATACAAATTCGTACTATTTTAGGATCTAATATCTAATATTAAATCATTTTCCAGTTGAAAATAGGTATCAATAGACTGTCAAACGTCTAACATTTTATACCCTTATTAATCGATGGGTGTTTTCTGTTCTTACTGGTAAAGTGTTACGCAAGAACAATAGTATGATAAATGGGTTTTATATGTAATTCCTTCTCTGGCTACTAATGGTGCAAAAGGGATCACAATATACTTCTATGTTCCATACACAATAGCCTTATACAATATTTGCAAACGAACCCTTCTTCACCTTTAATTTAAATTGTTTGAATGTATCACTTAATTTCTTATCGTGTTGTATGTAACTCTTGTGTTATCTATGGGAATAGTATAAATGTAACAATTTGCGTGCCGTTTATCCCTCTGGAACTAGACCGAAAAGAAAAAACAAATCTGACATTGTATACATGTCATACCATACCACAAGGAATGATCTACAGACATGGTCATTAACCGAGCACAGTTATGTCAGTTTCAGTAACAGTTGCCCGACAGGCAATTGATATTCACATAGGAATTAAATACTAACCACATGTCACAGATTTGTTTTTCCTTTTGACCGTTTATGGCGGTGCCTCATGTTTTTACTGTTTAATTTGTCTATGTATAGGTACATAAACTGCAGTATGTTTCGTTTTGAGGAAGCGTCATTCTCGGAAGATGGCATTTCTCCTATTGGATGTCAATCCTTGTGATGGTGGTTGTTGATAATATTATGCAGAAACGTATCGCGTTTGTAGAAAGATCATGTATTGTTATGAGTAAGCATTTGAATTTGGCAGTGGTAAATCCATAGTGATTTCTTTTATATTTACTGCATACTTATTTATTTTAGCTCGATTGTTATGAAAACTGCAAGCTTATTTAAATCACTCGACAAGTCAGCTTCCTGGGAAAAAAAACAGAAGTGTATGAGAAGTGATGGTTGTGACCCAAGTGGGGCTCGAAACCACGAACCCCGGGTTAACCAGCCGACACCTTAACCACTAAACCACTGCCCTCTTAAGTGTTATTTGTTGTATATTTAAATATCACATATCCATATATACAGATTTTTCTCTTTCTCTGTATCTCAGCTCTTCAGACCAACATAAAAATTAAACTGCCTGCCATAAAATGGAAAATTAAACTCCATCTGGAAAGGATTAGCGAACATACCGACTTATATCATTTATAGATATTTACGAAATTATTTAATACTTTACATTTGGCTTGACCCTTCATTTAAGTGTAGTTTCCAGAAAAATTATATCCTGTTAAAAAGTATATAAGGTCAGAAAAAAGTTTCTCATATGACCATTATAGCTAATTTAGTTCATGTTTTGACAAACCAGTACGGCAATCACGTCAAAACAGTGTTGGCACTGCTAACGGAACTAAATGGAGCTGTAACCTAAAATTGTCAACTTCAATCGGAATTTACATCAACGCGTGTAGACAATAAGGATATAAGCCTATCGGGCGGTGTATCTTCAGCTTTTATAATGCAGGAAAGAGGTTACATTGTACTATGCTAGGGTTAGACACATAAAGCTGGATTAACAATGTGGTATTTGATTTGTAGTTATTTCATATATGGAGAGGAATTTATATAAGTTTTAAATAACTTGTTTTCCGATCCATTTATTTTATGTATTTATTGTTGCATACCATGTATGTCAAACTTGCTGAAATAAAGTTTAAACCAAGCTGGATTAAAACTTTTAAAACATTGTGCTGGCGTGTAAAATATGTCATCAGGCTAATAATTAACCTCGAATGGCTTTCCAGTGTCAAGAATGTATGTCACTCTACTATCGTTAATATTATTGTTCATTATTCCCTGGAGAAAATAAGCACGAAATACATTCAACAGAAATTACTGAAAACGGAATAAAATGACAAAGTTTGTATCGTTTTGTCTCTTGAAGACAAAAATGCCGATATAATTTAAAATGTACATTTCCCGGAATTAAAATTACAGAAATGTTGCACATGATGTCACAAATCACATGTATATCTACGAAAACAGATATTGAGATGTAAGGTTTTTAGAGTTACAATGCTTCAATTTAAGTCAACGAATGCGTTTAGAGGCGTGACGTTAAGAGCTTAAGGATGGCATTTTACCGTCCTGCTTGGCGTAAGCATTACATAACATGTATGCAACAAATAATTCAAATCACTAAATTATTATCATATGTTTGACCATTTAGAGACACAAAATATCTTACTGAAAGAAAAACGTAGCCGCATATAGTTGGTTTCATCAACAGCATTAAGGTTTAAATCTCTGAAATGGTATTCATGCATTATTTCTGATTTCGGTTGACATTGCAACCCAAAGAGCATTTATTTGTAAAATTCCGTAGAATATGCTTTGTTTCGGATTCACTAGTGTTTACTTCATGCAAAAACACATTCTTTATGATACAGATTGATGCGGAAAAGAGCACTTGATATTATGAATGTCAACCTACACACATATAAACAATAACCGTATTGACATAAAATGTTTATGAAAGAAAAATACATCAATCCAATACAATTGGAGTAGCCACGACCAACAAAAGTAGCCCCTCTGAAACGAAAAATATCTGTGCATAAATAGAGCAAACAATTAGAGAATAACGACTATTCAGATAAATAAAGAAACACAGTCGGACATCGCATTGGAACTGTCAATAGAAAAACACCGTATCAAAGCATAATACTATTTTTCATTGTTGATACTGCACTTACAAGAATTTCTTCACACTATGTGTATATGCTTACCCAAGTGCACCTATATATTGATACTGAAATCATACGCATCCCCTGTCATATCAGTCAAAAACACTGACAAATGATAAAAAAGCTTTGAAACATTCATAGCAGCCTGACTAACTGTTACTAAGAAAACATTGTCATTTAGCAAATACCAGGAAAAACATGTTTTTTTTTTCGAGAGAGCAAAAGCTTCTATTAAATTTTAAAAGAATGTGAATAATTTATTTTCTTATATTAAGTTATTCAAAAAAACTTCATCATGAATCTTTCATTGGTAAAATGTTCCTGGAGACATTTGAAAGCAGATAATTAAATATATTTTCTGAAATTGATGGGATGACGTCATTTCATTGCAGTACTGATTTTTGTTTTTTGTTTTCATTGTATTAGTCATCATTATGAAAATGAATAACTTATTTTGTCACTATGATCAACCAAGAGAAGATTATATGCTAATGAACATCCTCAGTAATAGCGTAATTGGTGTCCCTAGAATTTTATTTGTAAACATATATCACAACCTTCCTATACTGACGATGAGACATCAAACTATAGACGTGATAATTACATTGTGAACCCCTTCACCCGGACAAGCTGGGTTTTTCTTGCCTACCTAGCAGGGAAAGTATACGCTTGTCCGAGCATGCGCAAGGGATAGATATTCCTGTCTTTCCCCAGGGGAAAACCTTGTCTAAAATAACGTGCATTTTGATGACGTCACATAGTAATGGCACCATTATGCTGTCATAAACTATATAATATATAATGTCAGGAGATACCCAAATTTATTTGTCACCACGATCTATTTTGAACGTAATAGGCAAGAAAAATGATCTAATATGTCTGTTTTTGTTAGACAGCTGTTTTCCCAACCCTCGGGACAGCTTGGATAAAAAACCTCGCTAACGCTCGGTTTTCCATTCCACACTGTCCCTCGGGTAGGGAAAACCCTGTCTTACACAGGCGGGCATGTAAGATCCTTATAATATCCTTTACTAATTAAGTTATATGTACTGCTTAGATTGATGATAATGTAGAGATATCAAAAGTTAAAATGATAGACGCGAATTGTTATAATTCTTGTCATCGCTTGTCACTATTGTAATATTTAAACAGTGAAATTGCTTTTCCATTCCGGAGAGTGCGTTTTAAGACGTTTGGGTAAATCAAGCAGTCAAATTTTATACCTCTTTGAAATCAAATATCTATAGGCTTATTTGACGAGTTCATGCATTTTAAACTGCTTACATGTAACGTGCCTCTTACATACATACAGACATGCCATTTGAGTATTTTTATGTCCAGTGACAAAAACTGCCACAACTTAGCTCTTTCAAAAAAAGCTTCGCGAAACTACTCAAAATAGTGGTTTTCATGATAACAAAAAATATCATAAAAGAAGGTATGTTTTTCATAAAAGGCAGTACTTTACAAAAGTTTACATAAAAATTTTCGCGAAACCACATAAATTTTCATGAAAAATAAATACATCATGAAAAGTTTCTTCTTTGCATGAAAAAGTAGAATGGTAACATGAAAATTTAACTGGTACGTTGTGGCGTTCAAAGCATAATTTAAATAAACACATTTTCATGTAAAGACATTTTTCTTGCGCTCATGGCAAATCTTCATTATTTTCGTGGAAGTTCTCAAGAAAACTGATAATGTAGTAGTGGCAGTTTTATGCCACGGTGACCATAGATAAAATTATGTAAGAGAATTTTCATTTTTCTTTGCAGCAGAGTTTCACCATCGTTAAAGATATTTAACGGAATTGTAACTAGAACAAACTATATTATTATTTAAAAAGTTTGCTCCGAAATTACATTTGTCAGTTATTTTAACAGGCAAAATGATGCGTTTGGAGCATTGGTAAAAGCAAACACATAGCACAGTTTATCTGATAATATTCTTTGTATGATTAGCATAATTGGTTCTCTTGTCACTCAATAAAATAAAATTCATCCAAGGAGAAAAATAAACAGTTGTCTGCTTGCGAAAATAACTCAATTATATTAAACTGCACGGTTGTGTGCAATTGAGTTTTCATATTTCAGATAAATGGGAAATTTTGCAAAATATCTCTCATTGATTTTGCAGTTATCAATATTCTGTTTTGAGAAAAAAAAATGATTGCATAAGATGTGTAGCGGGACTTAAATATTATTCTCTGTGGTACCTATGGGTTTCGAAATTAGTGATCAATAAGTTAAACGTAGAAAGCACATTCTGAACTGGTTAAGACTTATATGCTTATATCGTCAATCACCATTTCAAACACTGCACAAACATACGTGATAAAAGAGCAAATATAGAAGATTCAATGTAAAAAACACGGACAAATATCAAACAGGGAAAGCCATGTTCCAAAAACGCAGCCTCCACAAAACGAAACCCACAGCACGCAGACGCGCATACGACAAACACACACACACACACACACACACACACACACACACACACACACACATTCGCATACAAAGCAAGCCCACGAGGACAAAACGAACAAATAAAGGAACACGGTGTAGCACCGCCTTGGAACGGTCAGTGGAAAAAAAAACACCACCGGTTTATAATGCGCACCCAACGATCCAAATTCCAAAAACACGGGACAGTGTAAATAAAAGTAATCCCCGCGAGGTGAATCTCAAACACAGGCAATGGAAACAAAAAGGCATGGCATGTAAAAAACAAAAATGATCCTGTATAATTAATAATTATATAAAAAGCAAACCTTAAGAACCAGAAACGCATGTACTCAGTACCAAGAGAAACACCTTTAAAGGCCCGACGTAAGTTGTATTTCCAGTACTACCAGTTAGTAAGTTCGTACTCTAAAAACATGTGAGAAAATTTAGTCAGTTTTGACTGATTCAAAATGTTAACAAAATTAGATTGAATGTATAAGCCACAACATGCGAAAACCAACGTAGTGCATTTGCGACCAGCATGGATCCAGACCAGCCTGTGCATGCATCCGCACAGTCTGGTCAGGATTCATGCCGCTTACTTTCAAAGCCTATTGCAATTAGAGAAACCGTTAGCGAACAGCATGGATCCTGACCAGACTGCGCGGATGCACAAGTCAAAGCTTTAATATTTGCATGCTGTTACAGAATGTATTTGCAAGATATCTGAGTGTTCAAGATGTTCTATATTTTTAGCCAACAGTATAATGAATCATTATTTAGCAATCCATATAACTGTTAAATGTAAAATGAAATACACCCGAATAGAAACTATCCAATATATTATTTCCCTCAAGAAAAGTTAAATTTCCTTGATCATAGAATTTTCTTTTGTATGAAAATATTAAATGCTCATAACTATCTTCAGGTTAACATATTGTCTATACATGTATATCTATTTCTGAGAAATAAATCGACATTTGCCAGTATTTCAAAGTTTTTTAACTTCATACCTAAAATGAGTACTGCCTCTACATATTAAGTATTTTCAGAATAACGTATAATTAGAATCCTACAATGTTTATACATTACATTGCAGTAAATCAGACAGTAAAATGCCGTACGACAAGGTATCTTCAGATTACTTTTAAACTTAATAATAAGTTCAGTATTTGTAACCCTGCTGATGAAGTATTACATAGGTTTTATTTCCTGAACTAGTTTAAAGGCTCTCACAAATAGTATTAGCTTTGACATGTAAAACCAATAAAATATTGTTAAACGTTAAATGAAGAGAGATAAAACTTGAAGAGCTTTTGCATTTTATCTAATTTATTTCTCTTTTGTCTGTAATAAAATGTGTTAGATTTAAGTTAAGATTTTCGTGCCACTATTCCGACATGATTTATTTTAAGCTACCCTTTTCTTTTTCGTTCTGAATTCCCAAAGCGACCATTCAACTGCTGTAAACACTCGAGTTTACGAATGCCTAGAAATCGGATTACGTCATAGTTGATATCTGAAATTACCATCTTACAGTTTACTTTACGATTCGACCTTACGAATACGGTATTTATTACATCAAATAACGTTGGCAAGAGATAATAATTTGGGTACAGTGATGAAAAACGCGTTTATTATAACGCTAGAGACCATCATATGTCTAAACAACATTGAAGTCCATGTTGGAGCGAATATGGCACAGTAAATTTGTAACATATCATTTTCTTTTTCTCCGATATGTATGATAAAGTATAAATACACAACTTGTTTTGTTTCCATGTTAAAAACTTATATCACAATTACTTTCCGTGCTTTCCGTGCTATTTAAGCAAAACACAGTTTGCATATGTAGGGCTAATAAGTTTAATCAAGTACAAAAATGTGAGACAAAGATATTGTATTTATAAAAATATTTTGCTGTGTCATCTAAATAGGAAGTTTTTTTAATCACTTACTGGACATCAAAGACTGGATGATTCAGCAAAGACATGATGGCGAACGGTCTGTATAAGTAGTACTGGAACTACTAAATGATCCCGCTGGTTCAAAAGTCTAAATCGTGTTAATGTGGACGAACCTTGTACATGTAATAGAACAAATTAGAAATAAAACATATCTAGTTTCATGACTATAAAATATGTAAATTTCTTGCTTATGAACACATGATAGTAATTGTTTATTGAGAGTCAGAACAATCCTGACGTTTTTCCCCACCCGAATTCTGGTAATTGCTATTCTTGTGTTAATCGTTGATAAATGTTGAATCTGAAATTTATATAAATCTAAAACAAAGTTCTCCTTCCAAAATCAGTACACTCTACACCTTAATCCGAGTCAAGAGAAACAAAATCGTTTACTCAAAATTATTACAAAATATCACAAATTTCCTTTCACGACGAAAATGTATCTCGTAAAGAAGAAAGAATTCTTTGTTTTTGCACTGATGCAAGGTTTAAGGTGTCTAACTTGCCCATATATCCTTTGCATTCAAAATAAATAAAACAAAGAAATGGTTTAACTATTTACGAAAGTGTATAGATATATTTATTGTTATATACTATTAACGTTTCCAAAGGCGGCTGAACCAAAACTGTTTGTGATGTTTAGAACTGTTTTTTTTTGTTCCCTCAAATAATAATTTGCTCTCATCTTCAGCCGTCACAAAAGGTACAAAACCGAGACATATATCGGCATCAAACTGTACTTTACTCGGTATCCGAATGCTCCCCGTTTTATTTAGTGCACCCGCCACCCTGTGGAACTGAAAGAAAACAGTATATAAGTCTTCAGTATGGAAGGCAAAGTAAACAGTACACTGCTACCTTTACAAATACTTTGCATTATGTACACACATTACTCATTTTGTCTTGGATAATGTAGGTTAACTAAATAATTTTCTAAAATCTGACATATTGAATTTTCGGCAGCACATGTTGACATATAAAATCTGGAAAGAAGCACCGAGAACAATGCAAACAGTGAAAATTGCAGACTCGGTTTGATTGAGTCTGTTGATGAACAGTAATGGAAAATGCAACACTGCCCACGCCCCTAGCTCCGGCTTAAGCAGTATTCAATCTTCAAATCTAAATGATTTTATGTCAATTTTGCAGCTGGCAGACACGTAAGTTAAAAATCTGTTCGCTGTCCGTGATGAAATGAAAGTGAAATCAGACGAAACAACATACGGAAGGTCGGAAGGTCTAGTTGTAAGAAATACTGTAGCAATAAGTAGTAAAGCAAGAAATGGGCGGAGTTACTTAGTCAAAGTTATGTGATTTCAAATCGTTTGATTCTTTTGAAATATTCTAAATATCCATCAATGTTTCAGTGACGATCGAGCGAGTCAGCAGAACCCATGGCATTATGAAAGGCAGCTTGATGGATGCTTGTCAGATCTTTGGAAAGCGACCTTGACTCGGTCCCATTGTCGCGAGAGATAGATGACCGGAAGAATGCGATAACCATGCTTTACATTTTACTTTAGTGGTAGAAGACATAAATTCAGAATGATTAACACACTTTATGTGTCTCGATTTATCTGCAATTTCAATATGTATATATACATTTTATATTTATGTTTTCCGTCTGGTTTATCACTCTTGTGTTATTGTGTAAGAATAAAATTTAATATGTCAACATTGCATCACCCAGAGTATTTGTGTACACGGCTGTGTTCTTTAAAAGAGGCCTTTCCATATGGACTGTTTTCCTTATTTCTTTTTGAAAGGTTACACAAATGACCAAAATCACACAACTGCAAATCTAGGTTTATATCTTGTGAAGATGTTTTCAAGTTATATTTTCTGTAAAATCTAGTAGACATTGGGACAAAGCTAAATCAATGGCCATGTAGTTTTTGTCCAGAGTACGTAAATATAGCAACTGGATAAGAGATGGGATTATATATATTTTGAGGCAAACACTGTGACCTGGCCCTAAACGGATATACATGATGAACATAAGTAAATTTATCACAAAAGATTAGCTAAAAGTTTCATACTGCGTTTATTTATATATATACATTTTAAATGAATGTTTCTTTGGTTTGGAAATTAAGAAATATTCATCTGTAAAGATCTGATCAAATGTTACGTAAGAGTAAAATGATGAAACAGAGGTTTGAATTGTCACATATATATGCTATCTAGGACCATTTCCCATAATACCATAACATAATTGATCTCTAAATACTACCCTGGCTTTGTTAGTATCAGGCCATAAATTTATACTATCGGCTTCAAATATGGGGCTTGCAACCGTACTGTCTGAGTGTGGTTATACAGAAAATACAAGCGCATTAATTGTTCTAACATGTCAATATGTACATGCAGTTTACAGACATATCAGCGGCTCTTTTGCGATTTATCTACACAATAATAGAGCAAATAGCATGGTTTAAAATTATATATTATATATATTGACCCATTATGTTTGTTTGCAAACATATTTTATTTGATCCTTGAGACAAACATCTAATAAGGCTTAAAATATTGAAAATATCCAGCAGGAAAGGCTAAGTTTACGGAGAGCAGCTTCTTTAAACGGTGTTCATATGAGTGTATGTTTGGCTGCTAAAATAATTTATATGCACATAAAGCTGCATAGACAAGGTTAACACAAGTAGATAAAGAGGACAAACTAATAAAGGGACCAGACATCATTTTTAATCTGCGTGTTAGTTAAATAACATTAAGTATTCAAATGATAAATAAATGCCACTACTTACGAAGATTGAATTTTAGATTTCCAGCTTTCTTAAAGACAATAACTTGCAAACAAATATGAAATGAATCTGACAGGATCTGAAAGTTTCCGTATTTAATAAATAATGACATTGTAGAAAATTATTTCGATAAATAAACTGTTCGAAGACATAGTCATATTTTTACCAGAACTAATCATTCATTTATGGATAAATTCAGCGTTGTTCTAGGTAAATTGATTCATTTAAATACCTTATAATAAGTTTTAAAATGGTAAGGTTTTCGGACTTGTGTACAGTCAAAAGGACTCACATTTGTAACATTCGTATTTGTTTTGCATCATTGTTGAAGCGTTGCCCAGCAAGTTCTTTAGTGAAGACTTTCGAACAGTTCAAAATTCAATTTTGGCTCTGCCCTCGTGTAAATATACCTTTTATCACAAATCATGTGATTAAGCTTGAAGCATTCGACAGGACAAACTTTATTTAAATTTTATAAGAACTCTGTTTATTGTACACTTAATTAACATCATAATACACATATTTGATTAAACTGTTTGTTTAGCATCTCTATATTCTCCTATCTCCTTATTTTGCTTTTTAGGCAGTATGACATTATTTTCATATATTCTCCGTTATTTGAGATAGTAGATAAAATGACGGGAAGTAAAGTACTTATTGCTTAAATGGGAATATATGCAAAATTACATGAAACCACAACATTTATTCTAGCATTATATATTCAAGACTCTGGATGATCTTCGTCCATTTTTCTCTTTGAATATGTTTGTGTTACCGTTTGAACTGGAATTACTTAAATAATGTTGAACATTGAATACAGTCCGAACAGGCAACGATCTCGTATGTCAGTATATAGGTAGCCAATTGCAAATAAATGCCAACATTTTCGTTGGACATAGCCATTCCTTTTTACCAGAACGTGAGTTTTTCCTTGCCACATCGGATCTTAATCTGTATAGAGAGCAAATCAAAACTCAAATATATAGCCTTTTATCAATTTATTTCAATTCTCAACTGCGGCGTTAAATATATAAACCAATTAAAGTTCCAAATAACTTTATTTGCCAAGACCTAATATTGCTCTAAACATAAAAAATATGCAGACCCATTTATGATTTAACGACTATGCTATTTTGAAATTAAGAATCAGGTGGTGGGGTACATGATATTATTTCTGAAGAATTTCGAAGTTACTGTAGAACAAACTTTATTCCAATGTGACAATACATTAAAACCTTGAAGTGCTGAACTCTTACCTTAATTAAAAGACTAAAATGGGAAAAGTTATCAGTATGTTCGTGTCACAATTTTCGGTGACAATATTCTATGTCATCTTGCATAACTGCGACAAACTATAACATACATAATAAAGCTGAACTATCCGTGTAAATGAGCTGAGAGCTATTTTTCTATTTCCGTTTATTGCTTTTCTAAAAAATACATTACAATTTACCAGGTGTTGGCAAAATTTGTCATTTTTGTGCACATGCCTTTACACATTAAAGAAGTCCGAACTATAGGTATCGTGTGTGAGAAGGGCCTGAGCGCTTACGTAGTCCACATTTACAGGGATTGTATTGCTCAGATAAATATATATATAACTTTATCATAAGTCCGCAAAGTGCATCAAAAGAAATAGCAGTATTAATTTTGTAAGAATATTATTTTTTACAAGGTATGTCTGACAAATGACATCGAGAACTTTAAATGACCTTTTAGAAAGCTGCATTTTCAAGTACTTGATATCTTCCACTTTGGTTAAAAAAGCATTTTTACAATAGATAATGACTGACTACAGAAGGTAATAAAATACTCTTGACCTAGAGAATGCTACAACCTAATAAACTTCAAAGTTTAAGTTTAAAATTATATTGAATACGTTTGCTTTAATTTAAGGTGAAAAATAAACTAGAACTCTATGATAAAAATCGCATAGATCATTTCGGACAGGTTAGACAGTGAGAAAGCAAACATATCGTACGTATTATTTAGCATGGATGATTTTCACTGTGAATACATACTTTTTACATTTAACATTTAATTCCACTAGTACATACACATATATATTTACCTTTACCTTTTAAACATTAGGAATATGTTTGTTTTACATGTAAGATCAAAGCATTAACCCGTCGTGAAAATATAATGCATGTGGCGTTCACTGTTGATATATAATTATAATATTATACACACTGAAACACACAAATACCCTTTCTGCATATTCATTTATATAAAAATATAAACAGACAACAACAAGAACCAAAAACGGGAAAAATGTTTATTTTGTTTGATTGAGAGTAACACCGAAACGACACAATGAACTTTCCCCAGGTTTTGTTGGTGGGGAAAGACTCCACGTGCCCCTCCAGACATTTTTTGGAGCTCGGACTAGTACCTAGCTGAATGGCTTCCTTACGTGAAAAGTTTTACACCTCGAGTGAGGTCTCAGTCCCACGTCGGTGATGGGCGAGGAATTCAAAGCCAGCGACCATGACCATCACGTTTTTCTTTTGCTAGTATAAAACTTAAATATTCAATTACATTTCGTGAACATAAACGACACTCTCAATGATATTTACTGTCAGAAATTACAAGTGGTTTGCCGAATACACCATACTTTTAATTACAGAAGTTTACACACCATGAGGGTCGGAAAGCACGAAATTTACGTTCTTGAACGTATATGTGAAATGTAAACAAAGGAATAAAAGTCACTGTTTTCATGTTCGTGGTAAAGATCGAACTGTGATTGTCGATGTTCCCGATACGGAATATATATGAATGTATAAACACGAGTCGTTTCATCGTACAGGACTTACAAGAACATAGTAAGCGATTGTTTATTTATTGTATTTATGTTCTAGTAACCTTTGACACTGATTTCGAGGACAAGCCGGGTTTATGACATATACATGTCTGTTGTTGAGCTGGAAAAAGATAGGTAAAAAATTTAAACTAAAAGTTATATTCCCTAAATTCTTCGTTACTTCTGTGCATACAATTCGGTTGTTTAAAGGTTAGAATATCAGAAAATTACAGGACAAAAAACATATCTTTGAAAAAGTCCCGATCTTTCATCATTTGTTTGGTTGGCGCATGATTACAAATTTAATGTTAGTAGGCCTTGATGTCCATGAAGCCTTGTAAAGTGATAATTTTGATGACACGTTGGTTTTATTTTGTAATTGTGAGTGATCGTTTAGTGATCAGAAAGATCGGACAGTGGGATGTTATAAAAAAGTGATGCTTTATTTAGATAAGGAAATCTAAGGTAAAATACTCCTTTTATTTCGTTCACTGAAGAAAACATGGCGGACATATTTTTGTAAAAAAGCGGTGCACGTGTGATTTGTGTAACACAGTTTAACGACGATTTCTTAGTAAACTAATGCTCAGGTCATTTACACTGACATATCCTTGATTGATGAATATATATATTGTGTAAATATGACAGACTTACGGTACCAAATACTTGCACCGAAAATTTCTATGCATTTTCTTCTATTACGCTGTTGGACATGCTTTTGAGTGTCATTGATACTTTATAATTTACTCGGAGATACATTTTTTTCATTATTATAATAATAATTTATTAGTTTCTCTTTGATCCCCGTGCATTTCTCGTGTGGCTACGACAATCTCAGTTTTATTTAGGAATTTTACATTGTCAAAATAACATAGTCCTTAAATTGCACGAATCAAACGTGAATCACGATATTTTGTGGGTAAATGTCAATATTTAAAGAACCGACGGTCCATCGCTCTCGATATAATCATCGTCGGCACAATCACCGACGGTGACAAAATTTAATCGTGATATTCACGACATTGAGTTTGCAAAATAAATCGGCGTGTACCATCAGCATTTCTTACTTATCTTTTTAATTATTCAATAAATGTTAGTATTATTTCAAATCATACTCCAGGCATGCCAAGATTTATTTATAACTGCACGTTTGCATTAGATAAATACAGAAAGGGTTTTTTAATTTTTAATTCAAATTCTACCACAGTTCGTCAAGTATTTCACTTTTGCTGACGAAAAGCGCCTCAGTCATGTATTGGAATTACTAGTATTTCATTATTACAAGTTGTATTCAAGTTTAAGTTATTAAATAATTACGAAGAAGGCGGTTTCTTCTTCATTTATACACGTAAAATTTGTGTTTTCAGTCAGACCAAACAAATTCACAGTCAAATGTTTATATTATGTTGAAGTCGACAACAAATCATAAATAACCATTTTTGTAAAATATGAAAATATTTCGACATTTATTAAGTTAAAAGAGTACTCATTTAAATCACCACTGCCTTTTATACCTCTTCTTAAAACTCTAATTGAAATGTTATGAAAATATGAAACGCTATGAAGTTATGTCGGTATAGTAGGGTGACCGAAAATAGAAATTCTGCGCTAGGTTACATCGTTTGACAAGACTACGTTAGGTTTTCAGTTACGTAAATGTCATCTGCGTTGGTGTTCTACAACTTGAAAATCAACTGAACATTTCATCTTTGGAAAAACTTGTTAATCTATTTATCCGAATACTTATTATGTCTGTATATTTTCTGTCTGTTTACTCTATTATGGAAATATATATTATGAAAGAAAACTGAGCCGTGCCATGAGAAAACCAACATAGTGGGTATGCGACCAGCAAGGATCCATGCGCATCCGCGCAGTCTGGTCAGGATCCATGCTCTTCGCTTTCGAAGCCTATTACAATTAGAGAAAACGTTAGCGAACAGCATGGATCCTGACCAGATACCCACTATGTTGGTTTTCTCACGGCACGGCTCAACTAAAGTTCAAGCGTGAAAATGACGTATCCTGCGTTACATATGAATGAAATGGTGTCGCGAAAATCGGTATATTTTGGAAACATCCGTCATCCAAATTGATTTTCGTCAGTAATCGTGTCTTCCAGACGAACATCCACCAACAACTTTTGATGTCGAAGCATTTATTGATATTAGCACTTTCAAAATTTTTAACTTTTGCATTTTTTCTGTTCAGTTTCGTTTCCAATATATATGAATTTCACAACACTAGTTCACTGCCTTACAATATGCAAAGTTGGATCAAAAACACTCTTTAAAAGGGCGATTGGGACGTCCGCTAGTTTAGGGACTTATTCACTGACATCGGTTACGGGTTTATAACCTTTTGAAAATGTAAAAAGAAGAGAGGAAAATAAAAAGAGTTATTACTTCCATTCCCTTTGCTGTAAGAATATAGTGTACTACATGTTTGTTTCTACTTAAGTATCGTATATTCCGACATCCGGTATTTCAAGATATCTATATGCTTCCTTTTCAGAATTCCCATAGCACACATTCTATTGATGTTTATAAACGAGTTACGAGCGTGTATAAATGGTATAACGCCACAACTGATATTTCAAACTACCACTTTAGAGTTCATTACCCTAACAGACTTGCAGCAAAAGCCTTATTGACATCAAATATTGTCTGCAAGAGATGATACTTTGGATAATATAACGAATAACTCGTTGACTATATTTGACATTCAAATGAGTCGTGCCATGAGAAAATCAACATAGTGGGTTTGCGACCAGCATGGATCCAGACCAGCCTGCGCATCCGCGCAGTCTGGTCAGGCTCCATGCTGTTCGCTTTTAAAGCCTATTGGAATTAAAGAAACTGTTAGCGAACAGCATGGATCCTGACTAGACTGCGCGGATGCGCAGGCTGGTCTGGATCCATGCTGGTCGCACACCCACTATGTTGGTTTTCTCATGGCACGGCTCAAATGATTCTGCCAAATGTAGGCTTGTTGTAGCTGATCAATACCTTTATATAGTATCAGCAAATGTATGGCCTGTGAAATTTATTTAGGATTCAAGATAAATTTAAGTAAACAAATTCTATTATGCCAAGGATTTGTGTAAATGTAACTTAAGTTCTGAAATGTAATGTTCAATAAAGTCGACAACAAAGAATTAAAAGGATATCAGTATCAATATTTACGAACTTAATACGTCACATCAAACAAATTTCATTATATACTACTTTTTGTAATCGTTACGTCAGTACATCAGCCATTACACGTTCCGGTCTTCAAGTAAATTATGACTTCCATTATATTTTACCGAAATATGTCAAAATAATGTTTATTTATGCACTGTTGGATATTCTTCCCTGTTATTTTGTTCTCGGATGAATAACTCCAAAGCATCTTCTCTTCAAACAAGTAATCATCATTTTTGTTTGAAATTTTACATAAAAAAGGAATTGCGAAGTAATATACTTAATGGAATAGTTGCTATATTGATACGAGAGACGGTCGGAAAATATACGGACACTTCATGCTCCTGTCTTTCCCCGTGCAGCTACCTACACGCATTTTATCGCCTATAAATCGGTTAGTCTATTTTCAGTGAGACGTGTGTATATATATATATATATGAAGATTTGAGCATTTAAACATCGTGGATGTTAGGGTTACCATTGACTCTAAGCTGGAGGAACAGAGATCTGTAATGAAATTCCAGCTTTTACAGGGTGAAGCACCTTGCCACATTTTTCATAGGTTGTAGAGAGTTTTTTTTTAAGTTAAACCTTTTATAGCTGGGTATACACTTTAGAGAGGACAGGACAAGTGTGAGCGAAAGCATAGGCCAGGGAGGCACGCCGAGGCAGTGATCTCTACAATGGTTGCGAATGTTGAGGCTTTTGTCAATAAAGATCGCAGAGTGACATTGCAGGAGGTAGCTAATCAGTTAAGGATCTATAAAGCATTAACTAGTCAGACTTTACTCACAAAATTAGGTATGAGCAAGGTCAGTGCTAGGTGGGTGACGAAACAGCTGACAGAAGACCACCTAAAAGCATCTAGGGTGACCATAGCAAAAGAACATTTGGAGCGTTTATCCGTAATGAAAATACGTTTTGGAACTGTATTGCCACCTCCCATGAAGTCTAAGCTGCCTCTCTCTGCTGGCAAGGTTATGCTGGTTGTGTGGACTAATGCTGGCCATTTCGTGTCAAAAAGTCAAACCGTGACTGATATTCAGAAGTAATTTAAAGAAAATGCAAAGGAAACCTGAAAATGTTGCGCCCCAGGCTAGCCCAAAAATATCTTTCTTTTGCATGACAATGCCCCCTGTCATACTACCCCGTCTACAGTAGAACTTACCAACTCTTTGAGGTGGCAATTGTTGTCCCATCCTTCGTGCAACCCAGACCTGTGACTTTTATTTGTTTCCAGAACCGAAAAAATGCTCGTTTGAAACAAGTGTGATATAAGGGCGGCTTTGATTTTAGCTGTAAATCGGTACGTCAGCAGTAGGTTTACTTCATGGCTTGAAGTGGGAAAAAAAAGCTCCAACGAAGATGACAAAAGTGTAAAGACGTAAGTGGGGAATACTTTGAAAAAGAATATAAAGACTTTGGAAAAATATTAAGCGTTTATTTTTTCGTAAGAGCAAAAAATCCTGATATTGTCCGACCTCCCCTCGATTTTACGTATTAAATATTTTCTGGTTATGCACATTTTGAAAAGGTAGATTAGATAGTATGTTTATGTATCTACAAATATCTTTAATGTTCCATATCGCCTTCCGCAATACACGCATAAGTAATCAACACTGGTAAAAATTAATGAATGAAAGTTTTCAACCCGAAAAACAAAAAGAACAAAAGTGAAAATATGAATGATGCTACAGGATTCTTAATACGTCTATATCATTTATGTGCATGCTTATTTTATCTTCATTTTGGATCCATCAAAATATATGATCGCTTTCTGTTTTCAGCCAACTGAATTTATGTTAACTGTTGACACTACCATCAAAAAATAATGTCTGCAGGGACAGAAATTGACTGATTTTTTATGAAAATCTAGGCAATCTTATGACAATTTGCTTTTGATTGCACAATGTTTTCTTTTCGTTTAACCTAAAAATAATCACCACTAAATTCTCACAAATTATCTCATGTGCCGGTTCGTAAAGTTTAAATATAGCTTTAGAAACACCAGACACTATTTACCTTTTGTAAATTGTTATAGCTATAATGCCGATATTTACTATGTGTTAGTATTTGAGAGACGCACATGATGTAGAAATGACGAGTTGAGGAAATTTGTATTGACAGTAATAATTGTTTTGTAGTCTGACAATAATATATTCTGAGGCAATCCAAACCTTGCCGGCAGGTTACTGCATAACTTCAGATACGACTTAATTACATTATTTAGACAATAATTCAGTTGAAAATTACTCTCAATATACATTGTACACTGTAAACTGTAATCGCTGTACGCTAGTTAATTTCCCATGTGTACTGTCACAGTGTCATCAAATAATAAAACTTAATGGCAATTTGGTTTAATTTATCATTCTTTATCTCGACAAAACTAAGACGAAAAGAGACACAACTTCACATCCCAATTTTCCGAACAAACTATATTAGATAAAGAATTAGAAGTATGAAACTGTTTGTACATAACTCTTTCTTCGCCTGTTTTTCAAATAGTGAGACAGTCATTCAATTCCTTATTCAGTTGTGTATAATGCTTGAATGTGCTGTCGATGAGAATAAATGAATGTAAATAGTTGTATGCCATTTATCTTTCAACGAGAAATATACCAGAAACAATTATTTTAAAGCAGACAGTGTGAAAAGGTCATATGAAACTACAATGCATGAGCTAGAGACATGGTCGTTGACTTAAAACAATTTTGTTAGTTTCAGTAATTTCCCCCCTACGAGTAATTGATATTCCCATAGGAACTAAATGCTTACCACTTTTCAAAACATTTTTGCTTTGGCCGTTTTGCGACGATGACCCACGTTATTTCTTTATCTGTTTCTTATGTCGTGTTGCCTTATTGTTTAGCTTGGCTTGTCTATGTATTGTTTGTAAATGCATGTGGTTTACACATCCGTACATACATAGCAGTAGGTATTCTTTTCAATTGACATTTTTCCTATTGGATATCAATCATTGTAATATTGGGTTTATCATTGTATTATGCAGAAATGTTTCGCGGGTATAGAAAGACTATGTTTTGATATGAGACTTAACATGTGTTTGAAAAAGAGTGTGTAGATGCATTTGTCAGTGGTTTATCGATAGTAATTTGTTGTTTGTCTAAAAACCATACATAAAGCGTTTTGTTTGACTTGTCAATTCTTCAGACAAACACACAAGCAAAACCGTATTCCATATATAAATGGAAAATAAAACTCCATTTGGAAAGGATTAGCGAATACACTGCATTATGTCATTGATAAATATTTACGAAAATATTAAAATTAATACTTTAAAACTAGCTTGACCCTTCATTTAACCTTTAGCCTGCTAAATTTCTAAAATGGACTGGTCCATGATTCAATTTGGGCAATACCATTTATTATTCAAAGGGGTGTTCACTGAATACTTACTTAATAGCGAACAGTGCAGACCATGATCAGTGCAGGTCTGCACTTGTCGCAAAGGCAAAATCATTTGCCACCAGCAGGCTAAGGGTGATATGGTGCCTGCTTTTTAATTTTGTCTTTTGACAGTTCCTGTGATACGCAGGCTCCATAACCTCAGATCCCCTTCCTAAATTCTAGTTTGTTTAGTTCTGCCCATTGTTTTCTCGTTTGGGGCAAACCCATTATTTTATCTGGGGACCAAACGCCGCTCTTCATGGAATTGCACGCCTCAATACGTGTATCATTGAAGGTTCCATGTTCACTGCCGTTTGAATACATCTGCGGACGTCTTTAAATTGCTTTTTGTATAAATGTTATGTTCTGCTCAACCCGGGGCTAGAGGGCGTGGACGGTAGCATGCATTTCCACTACTGTCCATGAACAGGCTCAATCAAACCGAGCCTGCAACATTTTCGTTTTTGTCGTGTTGAGCGAGGTTTCCCCTTTTCTCTATTTTAAGTTGAGTTTTCAGAAAAATCATATTCTGTTATATTACATACTTAAAGGGTCAAAAAAGAGTTTCCAATATGACCAAAACTTCTACTTATGTTTTTGGCAAACTAATGCAATTATCATGTCAAAACTATATTGGCACTGTTTACGAAACAAAATGGAACTGTAACCTAAAATTGTCAGCTGAAATTGGAAATTACATCAACAAACATAGACGTTAAGGATATGAGCCGACAGGATGGTGTATCTTCAGCTTGTATAATGCAGGAAAGAGTTTACTTAACATTACGTTATGATAAGACATATTAAGCTGGATTAAAAATGATATTTTACTTGTGTTGGCGTGTAAAGTGTGTCATCCGGTTGGTGCCCAGAATCTATATTACTCTATTAACGTGAATATTTTTCGTATATTATTCTCTGGAGAAAATAAACACGAATAACATTCAACAGCCATTACTGAAAACGGAATAAAATGACATAGCTTGTATTGTGTTCTTTCTTTTGAAGGCTAAAATGTCAAAAAACTTTAAATGTACTTTTCCCGGAATAGAAATTACTGACATGTTGCACAAAATGTCACACAATTAGTTATATATTAACATGTATATTTATGAAAAGAGAGCGAGTCTTTGTTTGTAAGATGGCATGTAATTTTAAAAATTCTGGTAAAACAATAGTCCGTTTTAGAAGTTGTAAATAATATTCTTGTTATATGTCAAAATTGTGAATATTGTACAAAAAATTAGTGTTGTAAGATATGTATATGTGTCGTTCCATGACAAAACCCGTATTAGTTACAAAAAATTCAAAATCAAAATAACAAGTCCTTATGAAGAATAGGCTTGTACCTTTCAAATGATAAAACTAAAAGACATATTAAATTATCTGCACTGTTTTAAGACTTAATGCTTCAAAGTAAGTCGACGAATGTGTTTAGAGACGTGATATCTGCTTTATACCGTCCTGCTTGGCGTGTTCATTGTATAACGTGTTTTCAACAAAGAAATGTTCGCATATGTTGGCCATTTAGAGATGTAACCGTGTATGTTTGGTTTCAACACCAGCAATAAATTGTAAGTATCTGTCGAGTTATGCATGTTTTTCTCATGACATGGCAACACAAATAACATTTATTTGTAAAATTTCCTAGAATTGCTTTGTTTTTGGATATCTTTATTAAACTTCCCTAGTGTCAAGGTTCTGCTTGAACACACACAAAAAAAACGAGTTTTACATTATGTTCATTCATTTATAATGCAAACATTATATTGTGTCACTAATGCTGGCTTTCTCACTGCCTGCCATATGTTAAATGTATAAAGACAACACGGTCCAACTTGCTCGACAGATTACGTCTATTATGAGATTACTTGCATTACGAAAAGCCTTTGTGTTGTTAAAAAACACCCCACGCTTTAAACTACCTTTTACCCATTTTTGTATTCCGCTGAAAGGAATGTATGTTCTTGCATGCTGGATAGGATTTTCCCGTGCTTTTTCGGTGCTAGAAACACTCATCTTACACCTGGGAGTGTAAGATGACTCACATGCTATAATTTATGAATGAATGCGTAAATTCATACGCTACTATAACAAAATAGCGCCTCAAAATAAAAATGTACTTTCAGTTGTTCAATTTTTGAAGCAACCCTTGTGCTATACATTTACTGCGGGGACTATTTTGCGATGATTGGCTCCCTTACTGTGTTTCGGGTGCTCTGTGCTTCCTTGATATCTACTCTTACCTTTTATTCTTGTATTAAGAGAACATCAATTTTGCGTTAAGACATCACTTTTGTTCTTCCCTTGGGTGGTCTCTTAATGCAAGTTCTACGACACATTGTTTCAAATGATAAGACATCAGCTGGAGAGTAGACTAATAATTTGATAACTTTGTTATTAAGTCATAAAACGCAAGTGTAGTAGTAGGAACAATAAAATGCCATCGCATCTTTTACGTCATTTCACTTGCATCGAAAACAATTTAAATATTTTCGTACGAAGTGTCCAGGAGTTGATAAGATTTGTCAAATGGAGCAACTATGTTATTCATTAAGTCATGGATATGAATACATGGTCGTTGCAAAAATATGAATGTTGCAAAAAGTTGGGTTAGTAAATTAATACGAATTAAGATAATACAAATAAATTCTGCAGCTGTACCTCTTCAATACTGACGAAGTATGTAACCTAATACAATATTCATGCTAGTATTCAGGTAACCCAAGTAGTGGCAATTTCCAGCACAGCTTCTGTTATTTCAGGTGTACCCCAAGGGTCTGTTTAGGGGGCTCTTCTATTTCTGCTCTAGATTAATGACCTGACTGCTGCTGTAACATCTAGCGTGCGTCTTTTTGCAGATGACTGTATCATTTATAGACAAATTAAGTCACAAGCTGATTCCATCCTACTTCTAAAGGATCTCGATAGTTTGTCATTGTGGGGGCGGAAATGGTAGATGTCTTTCAACATAGCCAAATATCATAATTATTATGCATGTAACAAGATCTAAAAAAACAGTTAATACAGTCTATATGTTACATAATTACCCTTATCGACATTTAATTAGGCAACGTATCTAGACATTGAAGTAGCATCAAATTTGTCATGGACCCCTCAAGTAAATCTAACAGCTAGTCAAGCCAGCCAGAAATTAGGTTTTCTTAAACGTAATATACATTCTGAAAAACGTTCCACCAAGACTGCAGCCTATAATTCAATAGTAAGATCGAAATTAAAATATGGATAAAGTATTTGGGACCCTTATCATCACAAATAAATCGAGAGATTAGAAAATATTCAGAGGCAAGCTGCAAGATTTATTAATAATAATTATTGTAAGACCCCGTACACAGTCACTAATATTCTTACTGATCTCAAATGACATACTTTACAAGATAAAAGAAAATATAATAGCATTATTTCACAAAAGAAATAATTTTTCTTTAGAATAAAAGTTTCGTCATATTATGAACAAAAGAACATGAGCTTTTGTTTCTAAAATTATCTTTAAGAAGTGAAATCAAAAGAAAATCATGCCCGAGTCGGGAATCGATCACGGGCCGCTGCGGAAATAAATGTTTTCATGCGTACTTGATCAGTGCACCACAGAAGAACACGTAATTATGGATGGTTGAATATAAAGCTTTATAATTAAGGTAGTTTACCTCCGGTATGCCTTACAAACGTCTTTCAATTATGAATGGAAACATAGGAAAAACAACTAATTCTCGTGTGTTTATAAAAGCTTACTTACTACAATTATAAACCCGTACGTGATAATGACATATCGAAAATGGAATCCCTGGTTAAATAAAGATTTTTCTAAACTTCTACTTTCACTTTCAAAATGTTGCAAGCAAGGCTCTGATTGGTGAAGGAGTGTCTCAATAGCCTGTCCTCAGATCCAAGGTGCGTAGCATTAATTGGAGATGATTTTAATTAGATTGAGTCAGTACCTTACACCATACACCAGACAATCTATGCATTACCATCACCTAGCATATCACATACCAGCTACCACAGTAGAGTATTACAAATTTTCATTTTTTCCACGGACAGTTGTGCAATGGAACACACTTCCACTGTATGCAGTCAGCATTTAATCACTCTCCGGATTCAAGTCAGTGCTGGCTGCATACATGCTCCAACCATAAATGTATTACATTTGTTTTTATCTTGTTGTTAACCCTACTAACATCTTCCTTTCGGCACAACATAGTATGTATGTATAGTTTTATTCAGATAGGGACATAAGGTTCTCTTTAGGTTTTTGCACAATTTTTTATCAACAAATGCCAGTGAGTACTAGGTGGATTGAGTAGCCTGGGAAAGCTGGTGGTTCTTTCACCTTTATAACCACCAACGCATGGCCATAATGTTTCATTACGAAACGTTTGTCATTATTTAAAAAGAAAAAGAGAAAGAAGAACGCAAAAGAAATTGAATTCCGGATACCACAAACAGTGGTTGTGAAATCGGAGCATCTGCGCAGTCGGCAACACGAATCAAGCATCAAATCGTAATATTGACTCCTAGTTTAACCTCTTTGGTGGGCCTCTTGTAAATATATGAGTTAATATTTACATAAATTATAAGGTCAACAAATATGTTTACTTTCATTTATCTTTGTCGTCCAATCCACATCAAATTAGATAAATTTGTTTAGGATATCGATCAGTTTGGATAACCATCACTTACCAGTACAAATTGGATGCCAACAGTAATCAACAATTTGATCATTCCAGTGAACAACGAGTTATCTCTTGCTAAAGTAGTTTGATACAAATACGCCCTTAGTGGTAAAGTCAGTAACTTAACTATATTATTACATACATGTCTGATATCAGTTTCGACGTCTTAATTAATTGAAAACATGCTTATATACATAAGAGTTAGCTTAGCTTTTGGAAACGCATATTAACGGGACTGAGACAGATTTCCCGTATCCCGCTATCGGTTTATTTGGCAAAAAATTAATAATCGAAATTACATTTTGTTCAGATTAATATATTTCCGCGTTGGTCAAATCTAAACAAAATACTTGTATTTTCTGTTTCTTCTCGGGGGGAAACGCAGCTCATTTTCTTGTTTTTATTGCGTTAATGTTTATTTTCAGACTCTGTTATCAAAACAAATTGCATGCAGTGTAACAAATGCGCTACTTATATTTGAAATCGATGTAGATATATGACAACTTGCAATTGATATTTCAAAGATTGGAAAATTATACATGTTTATTCGTAGTCAATGTCTGAAACAAAATATATGCCAATTAATTTGCAGAGATTACCATATATATTAGGTCTTCTAGGATTTAGTAAAAAATATTGGACTATGATATTCTATTTTCTTCAAAGTTATAATGCTAACATATTGCATATCAGTACGCAATTTAGGTATTATTTTGGTACTTAATCTGATTTTCATAAACTATATGTACTATGTTATAGAAAATTGTATGTGAAGTATTTCTTTTTCTAGAAAGTTGTTTGCCTCCGATTCACATATTTTGATACTGTCATTTCATGCAATGCATAATGCGCAATACATAAGTAATATTCTGTCGAGTTGTTACTGATGTACTTTTTATAGGCTATTAGATTTGTATCGTGAAATATGTCGAGTTCTGCAGAGGAAATGTTGCACGACTTAGGAGCGCAATAATATTCCGCGAAAGAACGAGTGCATATTTCTCAATGCAGATCTAATAATCTTTTTATGACATACGCATCTACACTAGTAATCATTATGTAAATGATATTAATTTGTACTTTAGCATGTGTTAAATTGAAAATTTCTTCGTTTAAGAAAGTTTAAACTCAACGACACATACGTCACGCACCCAATATGAAATTTGAACGTCAATATTGAAAAAATATTGACGTTTCAGGTTCTAATTCAGTATGTAATAAGTGCTATTCTTGTCCCACCCACCTTCTTCGAAGAAAAAGGGCATCAGTTTTTCTCTCTTAAATTTAAAAAAAAATGTTTATAGTAATATGATTGGTATTGATAGATCTAGAAAAGCAATTTCCAGAATGCAAACACGAGTTATAACTTTATTGTATATATATAGTTAATTAAAAGATTCTTATGATTGTAATACATTATATTGATATGCAGTACAACTCTGCATTGACCAACCATGGTATTTATTTTCATTTGTGTGTAACTGAAAACAAGTTTCATTAGTATTATATAAATGTCATGCATTTATTAATTATTGCCCTTTTATTAATATGTTATCTTTTACACTTTTTATTTCTAATTTCTTACCAATTAAAAATGAATTCACTTTAAGTCTTTAAAATAAGATATTAATTAAATTTGTGTAAAGATCCTTGAAAGCATGCATAAAATATAGAGTCGCAGACATTCCTCTTCACGAATTATACGATATATAGTTATGATTATAATAAAAATTGTAAAAAGATCCTTTGGAAGCAAAGAATGCAGCGAAGAAGAATAATAGCAGACTCGGTTTAATTGAGTCTGTTCATGAGAGGTAATGAAATGTGCAACACCTCTCACGCCCCCTAGCACCGGCTTAAGCGGAACTCTATTACACATATGTTGAATGGACTCCATGATTCCATAGGACTAGAAAATATAAACATTTTTGTATGCTGCCTTCCAAAATTCCCTAACAAAGGTTTTGTATTGGCATGCAGTATTTTTTTTTAAAAAATGTCTCCAGGCGAAAGACGTCAGCAACACTGTCACAATGTCTTGTTTAATTTCCAACACAAAATTAGACATTATGGTAAGGGCTCTACGTGATCTCATGTGGAACAATCAAATCTTTGGTTCTAACCAATGAGTCCACCGGCTGAGAAACGGGCATATCAAGTAGAAAAAGTGGAAACTCCACAGGTCGCTCAACACAACAAAAACGAAAATGTTGCAGGCTCGGTTTGATTGAGCCTGTTCATTATTTGCAGTTATTACATACCACATACCTACGAATATTCTCACTCAAATATAGTATGAAAAGTTTGTATTTCACTAACGAATTCAACTGCCATCGGATACAAAAAGTTATTCAATGATTACTACTTTAGTTGTAACAGGCAAACGCCTCGTGGGGTCCAGGCCCGGCAAAATCCACCATAGCGGAATACAACATTGCAGATCAAGTACTGTTTTAATAACCCTATTTTGTGTAAAGACATGAGCTAATTTATTTCAATTTCTTTTTGCCAATTACACCGACATGCGGAATTTTGACATGAGTCTCAAATTCTTCCTTGCCCGAAAATATAAAACAGTATTCCTGTATATACATACATTTTATCAACGATCTTAGACATGAAAAAAGATGTCATAGATTGCCATCACATACTGTTACGTAGTGTAGGGTACAACGTGACTTTGTGTCTGAATCCATATTGATATCAAACGTCCTTAGCAAAAGATAATGTTTTGGTTACTAGAATGATAAAATCTCCAATAATAGTTGACATTCAATTGGTACTGCTCAGTGTATACTTATCTAAACTAATCGATACCCTAATAGTTTACCAAACAAATTTATCTCCTTTGCTATTGATCGGACGGCAAAGATAAATGTAAGTCAACATAATTTGTTAACCTTAGAAATTGTATAAATATTTACGCATACAAACTGGACTTAGAAGAAGTGAGTGTCATCAGAGTGGCGCCATGGAAAGGCAAACTTAAGACATCGTTATTGAGTAACGTTTTGACTAATTAAAAGCAGGCAGCGAGAGTCTTTGGTGATTTGACAGACGCATTTACGATTCAGATTCACAACGTCTGTCTTTATGGTCAGACGGACAATTCTCAGTGTGTAGTAGAACTAAAGAAGTAAGTTAAACAAATATCCCGAAATAACAATAAGTAATCTAAAAAACATTTAAACATCCAATGTATGATTCTTCTAATATCATAGTAACCATTAACCGGTTTTAAATTATCAATGGTAATTTTGCTGGTCACTGTTCCAAGGCAGCACTAAAGAGTTTTTGTTGGGTTTTTTGCTCGTTTCATCTTCATTGTTTTCATGTTTTTCTTTGTCTATCTCTTGGAGGTTAGTAAGGTTAACATGAGTTTTCCCGAATCGGGTTCTTGCCTATATCAGATAACAAGGGATTTCGGTATACCTTGGCTCAATCATATTTAACAACATGTGGCTAGCAAGTACCGACCCCTATCTTAATATCAAGGTCATATTGAGAGAACAAACATTTATAGTAATTTTTCAAGTCCGGTTAATAACTTTTCTATGCAGGGATGCATATTCGAGTGTCTTGGCATAGTCAAACCACCATAACAAATCGACAAGTCGCAATATAAATCTCTCTGACACTAGGTCAAGATAACACTTAAGATAAAAGTTTTTCTGTCATTTTGTACGGTTTGTTACTTTTTATGCGTGAATGGACATTCAGTTATCTTAAAATTAGAATTCTATATTCCCCATTACAAGATTATGTGTCGTGTACAAAACTAAGACCAACAAGTTCTCAGGGATCAAAGTTATTTATTTCTTTCTTTTAATGGTGCATGTATTTATTTCCATTTCAAATGGTTAAGTCAAATACGTGATTGTTTAAAATTTTACTATTCATTTTAAAATTGCGTAATATATACAGCATTGATGATGATTATTATCATTACTATTGTTTTAATTTCTATTTATAGTATTAACTTTTACTGGTGAACAGTTGAAAACATTTCATTACTTCCATATAAATTTTGTATATTTCAAATATGTCTAAAGAATTTTTATGCCCCCGAAGGAAGGCATATAGTTTTTGAACCGTCTGTCTGTCTGTCGGTCTGTCAGTCTGTCGGTCTGTCCGCAATTTTCGTGTCCGGTCCATATCTTTGTCATCGATGGATGGATTTTCAAATAACTTGGCATGAATGTGTACCACAGTAAGACAACGTGCAGTGCGCAAGACCCAGGTCCGTAGCTCAAAGGTCAAGGTCACATTTAGACGTTAAAGGATAGTGCATTGATGGGCGTATCCGGTCCATATCTTTGTCATTAATAGATGGATTTTCAAATAACTTGGCATGAATGTGTACCACAGTAAGACGACGTGCAGTGCGCAAGACCCAGGTCCGTAGCTCAAAGGTCAAGGTCACACTTAGACGTTAAAGGATAGTGCATTGATGGGCGTGTCCGGTCCATATCTCTGTCATCGTTGGATGGATTTTCAAATAACTTGGCATAAATGTGTACCACAGTAAGACGAGGTGTCATGCGCAAGACCCAGGTTCGTAGCTCATGGGTCAAGGTCACACTTAGATGTTAAAGGATAGTGCATTGATGGGCGTGTCCGGTCCATATCTTTGTCATCGATGGATGGATTTTCAAATAACTTGGCATGAATGTGTACCACAGTAAGACGACATGTCACACGCAAGACCCAGGTCCGTAGCTCAAAGGTCAAGGTCACACTTAGACGTTAAAGATCATTTTTCATGATAGTGCATTGATGGGCATGTCTGGTCCATAATCTTTGTCATTCATGCATGGATTTTAAAATAACTGCATGAATGTGTGACACAGTAAGACGATGTGTCGCGCGCAAGACCCAGCTCCGTAGGTCAAAGGTCCTAAACTCTAACATCGGCTCTAACTATTCATTCAAAGTGCCATCGGGGGCATGTGTCATCCTACGGAGACAGCTCTTGTTCTTTTACACATTTATTCCTATTTTCTCCATAATTTATACATAAAAATCGCATTAAATGGATACAAACTGGTATGTATATATATGCGAAAGTAGTATCAAACCATGGATTTCCAGACATTTTCAAACTTATTCTCTCTTCGTCAAATATTTGATTTATAATTTGATAGTAAAATCTATTTCACATTGTATGTTGCCCTTTAATCTGTAAATCTATTTTGAAAATTGTCCTTCGGCAGAGGCCTTCAGTTACAGTTACAATTCCTTGTTATAAGTATTGATTATTATCATACCATATTTATGTGGTATTATTTTCCTTTGTCTGTACATACGCAAAAGTGATGTGCAGAATACATCCCAATGAAAACTTTTAAAGACGTTAAGAATTTAAAAGACAACTAGAAAATCACTAACAACAATTTCAAAACAACGAATAAGTGTAATTTCATATACATATCAATACATATACTGTTATTGGGTTGCGGGCTGGGGAGACTGTGTTCTTGGAATATGGCTTTTCCTATGTGATATTTTTCCTTGTTGGTAAAAATGGAAAACATGATATGAGTTCATTATGTCTGATGTCAGACGCAATATATCAGGTTGTTGTATCATGCAGACGCATTGTTTACCACCAGACGATCTCCGTCATATTCGTAAGATAGCTATATGTAGATTCTTCTGTGAAGACCACGCTTGATAGAAACATTGATTTTCTATCGTAAGTTTGTGTTAAAATAAATACGATTTTTTTCTGTGACCAAGTAAGGAAAATAAATACTTGATACATTATTTCGTACAGGCCAACATACTTACGCCGCCTTAACAAAATATCCAATAAGCTTTTAAACAGATGAAATCAGAAACCATTTCATATATGTGTTTGTTGAATTGCCTTATGTACATAGTAATATTTAATAAATAATGACATTACAGCATTAGACCATCTGGCTTTCTTTCCAGTAGTTGGTATTTACATCATGGGAAAGATGAAAATAAAATATAAAGTTTATATCTCAAACCTCGGGTCCAGACTAGTTTATTTTATTCTCAGGATTGTTATGTGCACAACTACAAACGCGCAGTCAAAATTTATATCGGATATTATAGCTTTTTGTTATTAGTGTAGGAAATAAACAATATAATTTTAAAAAATAACAGAAATATGCAGGTATTGAGACATTTGGATACCAAAAAATTAAATTTTGGCTATATTTCCGGATGGATTGTTATAAAACCTTTATGATGTCTTAGATAGCAAATGAGCAATATCTTTATACAAAAAAATATGTTTCAAAAAGTCTTTTTCGAAATTTTGATTTTGCCCGATTTCTAAATGTTTGGCCATAAAATGGATCTTTTTAAAATATTTTTTACAGCATCGTACACTACTGGATGCACATATCATTAAACACGGTTTAAACACTGTAAAAGATCCATTAATATTGGAAAAACCGTTAATTATCCCCATTAATTCTTGCATCACTTTATTTAACACATTTCACAATATTAATGGGGTACATGTTAAAATATCATTAAAACACCCATTTCTGACCATGAATCATGCCGTTAAAAATTTAGTTTGGTAGCTAAAAAAGTTAATGGCTTTGAAAAAATAATGAAATTCTGTATATTTTGAATTTAACAGGATTATTCATGGCCCTTAACTTTGATTTAATGCCCGTTAAATGTTTAGGTTCTGTAAGATTTCATTTAGGGTAAAATTAATGGCTATTAACAGCAATGTGATTCCCATTAAATCCCACATTCTGTAAAATGTGATTCGTATATTTTCAGAAGCACAAAAAATATTTTGTTAGATTGTTAGATATTTTTGTCTTTTTAGACCGTTATGTATTGTTTTGAACCACTCCCTTTAATTTCGGAGCAAAATATCATTAAATATTTTCGTAGAGATCAACAGGGTGGAAAATATTTTGTAGCAAATGCAAAGATACATATTCTAGGAAGCACGCTTGTATATATTATAGAGATTTTTATTGCAATGTTCTATTTTTGAATATATTGTAGAAAATTAAGTCCGTCTTGTAAGTCATCCAAACCCTCTGTATACACGTGACAATAGTCATTTCATTCTATAAATAAACAAACAAACGATTTACAAGTGCAAAGTTTGTTTTTCTATACAATCTGAGTCTTAAATGGATGTTACTTGACAAATATAGTAGCCTAAAGTATAAATATTTTGATTTGTCAGGCAAAAATACTCGGATTGCATCGCTATAATAGGACAAAACTCTGTTATATTACAAACTGTTGTAAAACGAAACAAAGAAATAAATTGCACCTTCACGTGAAATGTTACTGTTATAATAATTTCACTTTGTGGTTTATGGCCGTTTCTCAGCCGACCGACTCGTTAGTTTCCATTACGGATTTTATTGTTCCTCATTGTATCAAGCATCGTTAATGTGAAATCTAATTTATGTACAAGAAATTAGATAAATTCATGCAACACCACATAGCATTACTAAGATACAACTAGAGAGACGTGACAATTAGCTCATGCATACTTAGCCCTTAATGTTTTCTATCAAATATTTTATATTTGTTGTTTTACATAGTCTGCCTTTAGTTACAAATACTTATTATGTAAAGTATTTTTATTGCCTTTAAACTTTGGAACGTTCTGGGGATAAATAGTTTGTGTAAGGAGAGAGGAAGGGAGGGGGCGTGCGCGCAACTTCCAGTTTAAGTTTCCTAAGTTTCCCAGTGGTGTTTCTACTACAGACAGACCCAAGACGGTACCCAGCTATGTGTCTGTTTCTATCGTTTTCACATATTACATAAGCTGATGTTTGGTTTTTATTTTGGTAGACGTGGCTATTAACACATGGCACACTATGTCTTACTTGAAAATCAAAGATCCAATGGAGTTAATCTCCTTGAATAGTTGCCGTCCTGAACAAGAGCTACGGCAGTAATATTATCGTTACTATTTTGTTTTTCATTGAAGGTTCCGTATGCACCGCCGTATGAATACATCTGCGGATGTCTTTAAATTACATTCTGGTACTTATAAGTTGAGTTCTGCTCAACCCGAGGCTTGAGGCCGTGGACGGTAGCTTGCACTTCTACGAGCTCAATCAAACAGAGCCTGCAACATTTTCGTTTATGCTGTGTTGGGCGACCTAAGGTTTTCCACTTTTTGATTTTCTTGGAATTGTATCGATTGTTTTCAACATGTATACAATTCATACAAAGCACGAAAATTATGTCCAAATAAAGCAAGAATACAAGTCAGCGTGTACTAAGACTCTAACAAGTCTGTCTTTCGGTGGTCTATTGATAACGTCTGACACTTTATCCCGTCGTCATGCGGCTGTACTCTAAAATACCTGAAATACACTGACCTACAAAATTCGTTAGTTAAATGTTTGTATGTTTGTACAGCTCAAATTCTGTGCAAGACTACATTTCTATCATAATATTCAGCAAAGATATCCTCAGCCCGTATCCTTCAAGTCTTTTAGGCTGAAATTCATCCTTCAGGTCTGCTAAAAGACTAGGGTAATATCAGCAATACAACTATAACATACAAAAGTGGTAAGAAATTAAACTGTAAACGTTAGATGTAAAACCTTTATGAAAAAGATCCAATTACATAAATTTGCGGAAAACAATTGTTAACTAAAAAAGCTTCAAAATGAAAAACGTGAAATAAATATTTTCTTTCTATTTGAATTGGTACAAATCACTTTCTATTTAAACTCATCTCATTATGTATCTTCGAGCAATTTTATATGCCTGCATCATCTGCAAACGAACATCAATTCAGTTTCAAATGCAGAAAATAACCGTTGCTTCCCTTTATATATTATAAATAAATGATACATGGATTTCTTTAAGGGGATTAAATTCTACCATCCTTTGCCACCACATCCGTAATATGTTCTGTATAAGTTTATACCAATTCAACTCCGTAACAGGTTCTTTTGCGAATTGTGGCTTTATTTTTTGGAAGATATATCACCATTAAGGTCTCAAAGAATGGAAGTACCACTACTGGATGCACATGCCATTAAAAGGCTCATGAAATTGGCCTAAATTTTTTCAAACATTTTTAACAGTGTTTTAACAGGTCACCATTAAAATTCACCTCTTACTTTTTACTATTTAATGGCATTTTCATGACCATAGTTTTAATGCCATATATTAAAAAGCCATGAAATAAGTACATTAAAACCCTGGTAAAATATACCTTGTTAAAATGACTTTGAGGGCCATGAAAAGCTGCTAAAAATAAACAATTAAAATAATTTAATTGGCTCCTTAAAACTCCATGAAAATTTCTTAATTGGCATTAAATTAATGAGCCATTCAAAAATGTACCCCTTAATTTCGCATTAATTAGTAAAAACTAAGAGGGCCATTAATTTTTTGATACTCTATTAATGGCTGTCAATTATTAAGGATTAGTGTATTATCTCATAAAATATGTCAGATTCAATTTTAATGAGTTTGTAATATTGTAATGGTATATCAAATTAAGGGCCATGAAAATTTACCACCAGAATCAGACATCATCAAGATAACCAACTTCATATTGATATTTACCTTATAGATTTAAACTACGTATTACTACCTATGTGATAGTATCTATACATATGTATTGTTTTGTAAAATGCTAGAAGAATATTTGATTCTTTCTTTTTTCTCTCATTATTTTGTTATGTAAACACTTGTAACAGTCTTGTACAAACATTTGTCATATTGTATCCTCATTCTATCATATATTCATATGAAATGAGAAAATAAATAGATATTGTATTGTATTGTGTTGTACTGAAAAGGGTTTACAGGTACCGGTTTAAAGGTTTTACTATTAAGATCAAGTGACCATGTGGGTAGTTTTAACTAACCAATATTGTTATATTGACAAACATTCTGACCAAGTTTTTATTGGTACAGACATTAGGCGTTACGTGTATTCAAAAAGCCATTGTTGATGACAATGTCAGCACACAATGGGCGATCACAATTTAGCTCTCCCTCAGTACTTTGTGCTAAGCTGCATGTACTTAAACAGCTAAGAGCAAGTGTTTGAGGGATTTCATCACAAACGTAATCAAGCGTACCACACTCTTTGATTCATTAAAACGAAGAAGCCATTGGTATGCCCATGACATGTTATTCTAATCAATGAATCTACAATTTTGTTTCCTCTTAATAAAACTTTTAATGTTATCTGGTGATGTCGAGTTAAATCCCGGACCAACTGACTTGGTTGAAAGCGCTCTTTCTGTTTTTCATCAAAATATCAGAAGCATTCGAAATAAATTAGAGTATATACGCGATAACTGGTTGGACTTTGATGTCGTCTGTTTCACAGAAACTCATTTGGATAACTCAGTCAGTAATGACATATTGAAAATGTTAAACTTCTGTGAAATTCATCGTAAAGATAATACATGTCACTCGGGTGGACTTTTAGTATACGTTAAGGACCATTTAATATCTAAAAGATTAATTGAGTTAGAAAATAACTTACCGGAATCTATTTGGACTGAAATAAAATGCCGAAAGGAAAAATACTTAATTGCAAATATATATAGACCACCAAACACAGGTGTTGAATTTTGGGACAGGCTAAGTATTTGTTTTGAAAATGCTTTTCAAAAATGTGGTAAAATTCTGTTAGTAGGGGACATTAATGAAGACCAGCTTAACTCTAGTAATCATAAATTTCGAGACGTCCTCTTATTAAACAATATGTATAATGTTATTTCGGAACCAACAAGGGTTTCAGCAAATTCATCAACATTAATCGACCCTATTGCCATCTCTGATGCGGATTTACTTTTACATTCCGGTATTTTTTATACCCCGAGGTATATAAGTGACCATTTTGGCACTTTTATTTACATGAAGTTTAATTTACCCCCATCTGTCCCTTATAAAAGACTAGTATGGTATTATAACCGTGCAGATTTCGATAAACTCAACGACTTGATAATTGCAACTGATTGGTCATTTCTTGATTTAAACACAATCGATGAGGCTTCCGAAAATTTTAATACTAAATTTATGGAACTAGCAAAACGCTGTATTCCGTCCAACTATGTAACGATAAGGCCAAAGGATAGACCATGGTATGACTCATTCATTCGTCGTACTTCCCGTAAAAGAGACCGTCAAAAATCTATAGCTATAAGATCTGGTAAAATTAATGACTGGAACGTTTACAAACAACTTCGGAATAAAGTAAACAATCTTAAAACACATGCTAAACAAAAATACTATAATGACTTAGAATCTACATTAAGTGACAGTATGTATAATAATCCAAGATCGTATTGGAAAACAGTTAAACAATTAGTAATAGACAACAAAGAAATTATACCACCATTAAATGTTGATATCGATGGCAATGATGTGATTTATACGTCAGATACCGAAAAAGCGAATTGTTTAAATGATTACTTTGTATCTATATCTACAGTTGATGACTCACCAACAAACCTTCCAGAATTTCTCCCAAAAACTAATAACGTCTTACAGGATTTTTATATTCAAGAACAAGAAATTATTGATATTTTATTTTCTCTCGTTTTAAATAAATCATCTGGGCCCGATGAAATAAGTCACAGAATGTTAAAAGAATGTAAAAAGCTCAATTTGTAAGCCATTGTGTATTCTCTTTAATAGGTCGTTATCCGAAAGAAAATATCCCGCAATCTGGAAATCGGCCGTAGTTATGCCACTTTTTAAGAAAGGTAATAAAAATAGTCCTTCAAACTATAGACCTATATCTTTAATCAGCTGCGTTTGTAACGTTATGGAAAGAGTTATGTTTAAACACATTTACAATCATCTATTTGCTAATGAGTTAATTTACGAAAGGCAGTCAGGTTTTTTACCAGGGCACACTACTGTATATCAGCTGTTAGACATTTATCACCAAATATGTTACTCCTTCGATAATAAAATCCCAACATGTATGTTTTTTTTTGTGACATTTCAAAAGCCTTCGACCGTGTCTGGCATGATGGATTACTTTTTAAATTAAAACAAAACGGAATTAATGGACACATTTTGCAATGGATTGAAGATTATTTAAGTAATCGCAATCAAAAGGTATTTGTAGGTTCTTCATATTCTGATTGTAAGTATGTCACTGCAGGTGTTCCACATGGCTCTTTACTTGGGCCCTTATTATTTTTAACCTATGTCAATGACATTGCAGACAACCTTGCTAGTGTAACACGGCTATTTGCAGACGACAGTTCTCTCGCAGTTTCCACCTCTGATATTGCTTCTATGGAAAGTACATTAAATGACGACTTAAATAAAATAGCTGAATGGTCCAAGCGTTGGTTAGTAACTTTTAATCCGAACAAAACAGAAGTGGTATTTTTTACTCTCGGATCTGAGGTTAAACCGTCTCTTTACTTTGATAATATTCATCTTGATTATGTTGACAGTCATAAACATTTAGGAGTTACTTTTAGATCAGATGGTAAATGGCACGATCATATCAATAATATACTTTCATCTGCCTCAAAAGTTCTAGGGTCAATGAGAGCATTAAAGTTCAAACTAAAAAGAAATACGTTAAATCAGATTTATATATCCTACATGAGACCTGTTCTAGAATACGCATCAATAGTCTGGGATGGCTGTGCAGATTACGAAAAACATTCTCTTGAAAAACTCCAATACGAGGCTGCACGTATTGTCACAGGTCTAACGAGGTCTGTTTCTATCGAACGTCTTCTTAATGAAATTGGTTGGGTATCTCTGTCCGATAGACGAAACATTCAGAAACTCGTTACCATGTATAAAGCTAAGCATCGTACATTACCGGACTATCTATTAAATCTTATTCCAGATACAGTTGCCAATGATGTACCCTATCTTCTAAGAAACAGGAATGATTATATAACAGTTGCTCGTCGTACGCAAATATTTGCTAACTCGTTTATTCCATCAGTTTCTTCTTTATGGAACGATTTAGAATCCGATATAAGAGAGTCATCCACAATTCATATTTTTAAATCAAAACTTAAACTAAAATACAAACCTTCATCTGTACCTACATATTTTTGTATTGGCGAAAGGCTGTACTCGGTTTACCATGCTCAAATGCGTAATAAATGCAGTAATTTAAATGCTGATTTATATAAAAATCATTTGAGAGACAATGCCGCATGTGATTGTGGTCACGATACTAAAGCCGAACATTTTCTCTTTAAATGTAGACATTATGCTTTACAAAGAATACAACTTTTTAACGCCACACGTATCTTTCATCCACTGAATACGCGTACTCTTTTGTTTGGAGATGAAAATTATACTGAAGAAGAAAATTCACTAATATTTTTAGAAGTACAAAAATATATCAAACATACAAATCGTTTTCATTAAGAAATCTGATTGCTGCCGTATTACTTTAGTATATAAACTTAACGCAGTTGTACCCCACACATCAAGTTACGACCCTTGGAACACTCTGGACTCTCTCTCTTCTTATATTACCATCTATCTAGCTTTCTTTTAATTTTTACAGTTAAATCATTCTACTTATTCTCTAACATTGTTGTTATTCATTTCGCTTAACTTTGTTCTCTTCCAATTACATTTTGTCATTTTTATAAGAATACAATACAGTCTATAATATAAAATTTTCCTTTAAATATACCTTCGGGGACGGACCGAATTACTAATGTTATATGAACTTGTGGTCCAACCCTTCTACCTTTCTTAGAATGTTTTGTATATTTTCTGTATATGTACATTGTATACGTTGTCATAAAAAGGAAGGAATAAAATATGTTTAAATCAAAGCCACTATGTTGATTTTCTCATGGTGAGGCTCAAATGTGTTTAGTAAACTTTTGTATACCGGTCAGTTTTGATTAGCATACACGGAGCATTACTGATCGGAGGTCAACAATTAACAAGACTAAATCATTGTAGTTACCAAAGTATTATCTTTCGCTCAAGCTGTTTAATGACAATACGATCCTGGTCGCAAAGTCATTTAGTACAGTACATTAGATGATCGTCATTTCTGACATTAGCTTTGTCGTCTGAAATAATTTAAGACGTACTTATATACATAAAAATAAGCCTTTACCTCGTTTTATACACACCCTTGGGAGAGATTAATATAATCGGACAGGAAATCGTCTGAAAGCATAAAAACAACAAAGCAAAACAATAACGGATTATGTTTGATTCTAAGGTAATGAAATGTGCAACAAGCCCGCATGAATGTCTGAATAACGTTTGTCGGTTTAAAGTGCAAAATAAATTCGTCTGTCGGTTTACAGGGAAAGATAAATCGAAATATATCGCAAATGTAAGAAAGGTTTAATATTTCATTGTGTGTGTGATCAAGCAGGGAGTAGACATGAACACTTTAAAAATCCTCATAATTTTAAAAGGTTCAGACGAGGGTTTTCATTTTTTAATAATTATGTTGGACAGTTCATTCACATTATTTGTCGTGAAATTGTTTGGTTTTAAATACAACAGAACTACTTCCAGATAAATAATGAATATCCAACATGTGAGATGTCATAAAGCATTATTTGAGTCAAAGACAACCACTTTCGAAGAAACGCCGACAGTCCTTAGCCAAGCTGGATGTAAACCACAAAAATCTGAAGATGTTTCGCGAAACAAGTAACGGTCTCATGGTAAAATAATTTTGATATTCACGCTTCCGGTCTTATTTATGTCGGACTTTCGTAAATGTAACGTGTAAAACATATAAATCTGAGTACGCCTGTTTAATGACATAATAGGCATAACATAGTGATCCTTTGAACCACAAGATGATATTAAATGATCACAACTAACAAAATAGATTCACAATACGCGTTAACATACAGCTGCACGTCTTTTTGGTTTGTTAAATATTAATACTTATGTAGGGATATAACGCATGTTTTTTCGTGTTATAACGTCTGCAGAATCGTTATATCACGAAACGAACATGCGCTAACGCTATTCTAGCATAAAACGCGTAAAATCTGATAGAAGAATACAATTTCTTGCCTACCTAGCGGGGAAAGTATACATTTATCCGAGCACGCGCCGGGGATAGATATTCCTGTCTTTCCCTAGGGAAAAACCTTGTCTAAAACAGCGTGCACTAAAGTGACGTCACATAGTATCGGTACCATTGTGACGTCATAAACTATATAAATTATGTCAGGAAATACCCAAACTTATTTGTCTCCACGATCTATTTTGAACATGATAGGCAAGAAAAATGATCTATCATGTCTGCCTGTGTAAGACAGCTGTTTTCCCTACCCTCGGGACAGCATGGATAAAAAACCTCGCTAACGCTCAGTTTTCCATTCCACACTGTTCCTCGGGAAGGGGAAACCCCGTCTTTCACAGGCATGCATGTAAGATCCTTATAGTCACTCAACGTCATTAAATTTCCATGAAATGCGCGGGAATGTCTGAGTTGTTTTTTAACGTTGACGTCATTTCCTTTTGAATTATCCGTTTTGGGACTGAATAACGTTTACGCTTTGCCACGAAAGCGCATATATAAAAAGGTGTTATAACAGCACGCGAGCGCGAGAATCTCTTTGTTAACACACTTTTTCTCTCCTGTTAAAACACCCCCGAAAAGTGACAAGAACAGCAGTTTTATGCTAGAATATTGCATATACTTTTTCTTACCCGCATATGCCATATTACTAGTAAGAGATTATCTGGGACGACTTGAATGATTATAACTGGCCTAACAGACAAAGATTAACTGGTACGATTTCAATCATTATAACTGGCCTTACAGACAGAGATAAACTGGCACAATTTTAATCATAATAATCTGTCTAACAGATAGAGATTAACTATTACAATTTTAATTATCATAATTGGACGTAAATACAGAGATTATCTGGTACAAATTTCATTATCATAATTGGCCTGCGGTTGCTCCCTAGTCAGGGCATAAACTAGTGCCATGAACTGCAGCACCAAATAACATTCTTACACATACATAACAGGATACGAAAATGATGTTCTTACGTTCAAAGTTTTGTAAGTTTTGTCACTGTTTGTTCTTACTGTCTGACTCGGTCATTATGCTTCGTCGAAATAGGCGTTGGCAAAGGGAATTTATATGACCGTCAAGTCTGAATCATTCTTATTGCTTCAATTAATAGATGTGGAATAACTAAAAATTGGACTTTGTTATTGATAATTGAAAATACCATCATATCATACAGTGTAATTGACTTTACGGCTAAGGAACTAATGATATCAAAGAACCTTGGAAAGAGACAAAGCTTTGGTTACTAGGAAGATAAATTATTTATTTATTGTAATAGTTGTCGTCCAGTTAATGTGTGTGTGTTCGGGTTTAACGTCTTTTGCAACAATTTTTCAGTCATATAAACGACGGTGTCTACTTGTAGCAGTGAGCACAATGCCCAACTTTATAGTGAAGCCTCACTGGAATCTCACGCCTAGACACATGGCATGATACCCCACCCAGTCACATTATACTGACAACGGGCTGACCAGTACTAGCACTATCCCCTTAATGCTGAGCGCCAAGCGAGGAAGCTTTTAGTTAATACTTATTTGATACTTCAATTATAATTCTAAGTCAAGACAATCAGAATTAATGTCTTTATAAAATTTCAAATATGCAACTTAGTCTCTGCATCAGCATTATTTGGATAAGTTTAGCAAATGCCAGCAGTAAAACAGTAGCATAAACAAAATTATAGAAGATATCACATACGGCGCGAGAAATACTGAAAGCGGACAAAAATACTGAACGTTTCCGGAAATTTAGTGGTGGTTATTTTGGCTTTAGAATTAAAACAAATAAATCATGAATATTATTCCAATCTTTGAACTATCAAATACAAGTTGTCATGTTTCTTCATTGATTTCACATAAAACCATCCTATTTGTGTCTCTTTGAATTGATTGCAGTGTCTGCAAATAAACATTAATTCAGAAGGTTTAAATATAGAAGAAGACCGGCGCTAACATAAAATAACAGCTTTTACTGTTTCTGTACCCAACCCGAGAAAGGTGTTTATCTGAACAAAAATTTATGCGTGTTTTGCAGTTTAGGACCAAATTGTATGACATATGCAAGTACATAAGCGATAATGTACGTATCAATTTTTTGTATCCCTTTGGAAGTATATATGTATCTTTGAGTCTTTTCCTGAGATATATTATCATGAAAATATATATGCATTCATTTTTATTTGATAATGATTAAACTAACAATGATTGTATTGACTCTCCACTATAGTATAAAAACGTGTTTGTCAGCGGTCTTACAATAACGAGACCATTGCCAAGTATTCTATCGGATGCGACATTTTTCATGTTTACTGCCATCGGAACCATATTTGTTTATACAGAAGTAAAATTAGGAGATCTGCGTATTTTCCAAGTAACCAGCCATCTTTAATAAAATCTGGAAAGTAGATCCCTCGGAAGCACCGAGAACAAGGCAAATAGTGAAAATTGCAGGCTCGGTTTGATTGAGTCTGTTCATGGGCAGTAATGGAAAAAGCAACACTGCCCACGCCCCCTAGCACCAGCTTAAGCAGTATTCAATCTTCAAATCTAAATGAATTGAAATCAATAATCCCGAAGGACCAGAAAATATAACAACACTGAGATGAAGTCGGGGCGACTTTTTACGGCCGCCACACAGCACTTAACACCCGCTGTTGTGAAGTAAATAAAATCTGGAAAGTAGATCCCTTGGAAGCACCGAGAACAAGGCAAATAGTGAAAATTGCAGACTCAGTTTGATTGAGTCTGTTCATGGGCAGTAATGGAAAAAGCAACACTGCCCACGCCCCTAGCACCGACTTAAGCAGTATTCAATCTTCAAATCTAAATGTGTTGAAATCAATGATCCCAGTTTTTAAGCCCCCGCCCTCCCCCTTCATAGAAGTGGGGGTATATTGTTTTGCAGATGTCGGTCGGTCTGTCGGTATGTAGACCAATCCGTTTCCGGATGATAACTCAAGAATACCTGGGCCTAGGATTATGGAATTTAATAGGGAGGTTGGTCATGACCAGCAAATGACCTCTATTTATTTTGAGATCAGTAGGTGAATGGTCAAGATCACAGTGACCCAGAACAGTTAAACGGTTTCCAGATGATAACTGAGGAATGTTTAAGCTTAGGATCATGAAATTTAATAGGAAGGTTAGTCATGACCAGCAGATGATCCACGCGGACTTTTAGGTTAGTAGGTCAAAGGTCAAGGTCACAGTGACCCGGAACAGTCAAACGGTTTCAGGATTATATCACAAGAACACTTTGGCCTAGAATCATGAAAGTTGACAGGAAGGTTGATCATGACCAGCAGATAAGCCATATTGATTTTGGGGTCAGTATGTCAAAGGTCAAGGTCACAGTGACCCGGAACAAATAAACAGTTTCAGGATGATAACTCAAGAACATTACTCCTAGGATCGTGAAAATTGATAGATAGCTGAATCATGACCAGCAGATGATTCCTATTTATTTTGAGGTCAGAAGGCCAAATGTCAAGGGTACAGTGACCCAGAACAGTTTAACCGTTTCCGTACGTTTACTTGAGAATGCATGGGCCTAGGATCACGAAACTTAATAAGGAGCTTGACCATGATCAGCAGATGATTCCTATTAGTTTTAAGGTCAGTAGGTCGTAGGTCAAGGCCACAGTGATCCGGAACAGTTAAACGGTTTCCGGATGATAACTCAAGATCATTTGAGCCTAGGATCATGAAAGTTAATAGGGAGGTTTGTCATGAACAGCAGATGACCCCTTTGATTTTGAAGTCAGTAGGCCAAAGGTCAAGGTCACACTGACCTGGAAGTGTTAAACCGTTTCCGGGCGACAACTTGAGAACGCTTGGGCCTAGGATCTTCACGAAACTTAATAGGGAGGTTGACCATGATCAGAAAATGACTCCTATTGATTTTGAGGTTAGTAGGTCAAAGGTCCAGGTCACAGTGACCCGGAACAATTAAACGGTATCCGGATGATAACCCAAGAACGCTTGGCCTAGGATCATGAAATATGATAGGGAAGTTTGTCATGACCAGCTAATGACCCTATTTATTTTGAGGTAAGTAGGTCAAAGGTCAAGGTCACATTGATCCGGAACAGGTTAACAGTTTCCGGACGATAACTTTAGAACGCTTGGGCCTAGGATCACGAAACGTTATAGGGAGGTTGATTATGACCAGCAGATGATCCCTATTGATTTTGAGGTCAAAAGGTCAAAGGTCAAAGTCACATCGACCCAGAACAGTAGAACTTTTATATACCGTGACCAAATAATTTCTGTTCATTGTGCAATTACTAAATGCATCAAGAGGGGGGATTTCGTGTTCTAAGTGCTCTTGTTCTGAAAACATTTTATCGTACTTTTAAGATTAAAATAGAATCTATGCTTTATGACTGACAGATTGACAGGGTGTCGTTAAAGAAACAAACAGATGGACAAGTTATAATAATGTGCATATTGTCGATCTTGCTTTCTGTCTATGTCCCAGGTTTCATGAAAGATCTCTACAATGCATTATACTTTCGAAGTAATCACAGATTCTACTGTTTGTCATGTTTTGGACTACTTGTTTTACTAGCAAACTCATACAATAATATGTTGTCATAGCAACAATATATAAAATGTACATATTTTCTATATTGCCATCTATCCATGTACCAAGTTTCCTGTACAAATCTGGTAGTCTTGTTTGTTTATAGCGGTCATCGACGAGACTGACTGAAAGTGTCCACTATAGACATAGGACCACTGTATTGTTTGATGTAGGACATCAAAATTGTTTTAAAACTTCAGTATGCTTGTTATGATGATATTAAGGTGTATTGCGTATCAAAGTGTTCTTAAGTTTTGGTACGCATCAAAGCTTTGTTAGAAACTGATACATCGTTATCATATATTACAATTATTCACGCGCTGCTGATAGGAACAGTTTGTTTTTCAAAATTATATGATATTCCCCTCTTCCCTTTCTTCAGAAGTTGATACTCCTTCATAAGTAATAATAACTTTCGCTTAAATATTTGCCTCCTGTTATAAAAAAATTGATATTAAATTAATGTGCTTTGGAAATGTTTTACAATGATTATAATCTAAATTCATCAAAACAAAAGAAATGTGGCAGTTTTGTGATCATTAGGCATGTCGCTAACAAAAAAAAAAAAAAAAAAAAAATAACCAACAAACAAACACGTATCGTTCTAGCACTATTTTGTCAATGTTTAGACAACTAAATAATCTAGAACTTTGATTACAGCAGTATAGTACAACAAAACATCGCTCTTTTATTTTATCAAATAAGAGATTTAGCGACCGTTATAGTGCATAATGCTGATTTCCCTACTGTTTGCTGACCGCGTTAGGCAAGTTCTGTATAATGGGCCATTAAAAAAGGAAGTCCAGTGGTCGGACCAGAAGGTGATCGTTCTAAGCAGGATCATTTCATATACAGGTGATCGCTAATACAGGTTAGACTGCACTTTTAAAGCTCTCGTAAAGTCCTATTTTGTGTGATTGACGGGGGATACAAGTTTCAATTTTCAAGTTTTATTAATAAAGTCAAGGACCTGTAAAGGCATCTGTCAACAACAACGTAAACAGTAACAAAATAATGAAAATGGCAAAAATGACAATGATGTCAGCATGAGTTGTACAGTGCAAGTTTAGAACAACAGAGTGAGATACAAGATATTTGTTGAAGACCTTAATGTGTGGTATCTTGTACATATATAATACGCTGATGTTGCACATTGTAAAACATTCATTACTGTAAAATACATTTACTATTCAAATCAGATAACGGCTGTTTTTACATTTCCTATTCATAGATAATACTCTTAAACAAAAGTGGCGAGGTACATTCTGCGTCATAAAATTTAAATTTCTCTTTTATTGATTTCAGACCGAGCCGAACTATTCCTCGATCAAGTATCATGTTTGCATACTACATGAGAAAACTTGTAAATAATTCACTGACGGAATGAAATAATACACATGTACGGACATATGTCTGTGCTCATCAATTACAATTGTTTTTCTAAACGTTTATTATAGCTAATACATTATTGTCGGTGTTTTATTGGAACATAGAAGTCACATATACAGATAATCCAAACTTTATGTAATTATTGGCATTTGACGTGCATATCGTTATGTGTGTTGCATGTGGTTCAAAGATAATATGAGTTGTTACATTGTTAAGAAAGTCCACAAAACAGAAATGAAGAAATAAACTTTCTCTAATTTCCTTGACAGCTTTTTATAAACAAAACTCCTTTTACTAAGCTAAGCTTCTACAATTTAATACTTGGTTAATACTTCCATTTGTTAAGGTCAAATATCAAAAAATGGCTTTGTTTGATAGTTCAGATCACATTTTATTTTTTTTTATATATTTATTTGTCACAAGCGCTTTTCTGCAAAATCACCAAACAATTTACATGCTATTATTCAAATAAGACGTAAACTGAATAAATGTCTATAATTAGACTGATGACGTTACGACTTTTCAAAGTGTGTAACGTAATATTTAAGTAGGTTCACGAAGGGACTGAAGCTCGATTTAGATGGCATTTTTACGATCAAATTTTATGTTTATAGAAACAGTTGTGAGCGAGTTAGATAGGACTTTAAAGTTATTAGACATAAGGATAAATATTAAAACAAAGGGCAATTCTTGAAAGGAAACATATTGTAAAAGGTCATGATGTCTGCATTGTTCTTAATTGGAAAACTAAATTATTGTTTTTGAACTATGGAATTTATTTGCTGAATATTCATGTGCTTCTTTATTTAATTTGTCTAACCGGGCAGCACAAAATGTTATATGTTCATATCTTGTTAAGATAAATAAGACACTACAGGGAGCACAGAGAATATTATTTGAATTTTACTGCGCATCTGATCCAATCATACTTTGTCAAACAAGAAAATTTACAACTATTACTATGGAAATCAGTGAGAAATGTGTTCCAATATTTTACATTTATTTGAAATATGAATGCACAATTGCATACCACCATGCAGTTAAATCTAATTGAGTTGTTCTATGAAGCAGACAAAAGCTTATTTTTATCCAGTTGTAACATTTGAATAATTATACGTTCGTACATACAGGAATATCATCATATACAACTTTAAACTGAGTTTACATTTATGTCCGCTTAAATCAGCTGGCAAATGTAGTGTGACAAGTAAAAAGTGATTAAAACATTATATATGCCCTAATTCGATTACATCGCAAATTTATTGAATTATACTTTTTACCGTGATAAATCGTAACTTCCCAAATTGAAATTCTCTCTTAAATGTTTAGAAGGTACAATCTAATGCAATGTGTGTTTCTCTTTAAGAGGTACTTTACACGTTAACCTTTTAAATATTCATGGAAATGTTTATCTGACAGTTCATGTAACTTGTGAAATACGGCGTTTAAATACCTCTGCTGATTCAGCGAAATCTCATTGTCTGTGTATCCAATAGTATAAAAACGACTCGGCTACAGATGAACATTTGCATTTATGGAATATTTTGCAAAAACAACAATCATATTGATCATTGAGTTAAAGGGATAGACAGCCAGAATTGTGGACAAATATAAACAAAATTCTTTAAGTCATCGTTAAACAATACTTCTCATCCTTACTGATACGCTTAGTTAAAGCAGACAGTTTCTTCCTATTACTTTGACGATGTGGGTACGCTTTTTATGCTTTTGCTAACCTGGCCTACATATAACAGGTTAGAACAAAACCTCTGCACTATATTTTGTCTCGATGTACATGTACATGTGCAACTAATGTTAAGGCTTAGCGTCCTATTTTGAGAAATGTGCAACTTATGTTAAGGCTTAGCGTCCTATTTTGAGAAAAATATTTCAAACAACGCCAAATCACAGAACGAAAATTAAACAACGTATAAAACATGTATATTACTCTACAAAACAATTGCCAATTTACTTATATGTGCATTGAATTTCGGAAAAAGACTGCATGAAGGGGACTCACTTGTGGACAGTTCAATGTCTTTGAAAGTTCACCAGTTACACAGAACTGTTACATACCTTTGTTTTGATGCATTTGCAATTACTTGCTAGAGCTGAAATTTCACATAACTAGGTGGAACGTAGTTTTCAGCAATTGTTTATTTTTATTGTGCCCCCCATGAGTGGTGGGGGCATATAGATTTGGTCTTGTCCGTGCATCCGTGCGTGCGTCCGTCCGTCCGTGCGTCCGTCCATCCGTCCGTCCGGCCGAAGTTCGTGACGCGCCTAGCTCGAAAAGTATTTGATATAAATTGATGAAACCTTGCATGAGTCTTTATCATGATATGAACTTGCGCACCTCCTATTTTTCGTCTGGCTCGGCCCCCTATTTTCAGAGTTATGGCCCCTGAAATAGTCAAAAATGCACATTTTTACCTTGTGACACGCCTAGCTCAAAAAGTATTTGATATAGATTCATGAAACCTTGCATGAGTCTTAATCATGATATGAACTTGCGCCCCTCCTATTTTTCATCTGGCTCCGTCCCCTATTTTCAGAGTTATGCCCCCTTAAATAGTCAAAAATGCACATTTTCACCTTGTGACACGCCTAGCTCAAAAAGTATTTGATATAGATTCATGAAACCTTGCATGAGTCTTAATCATGATATGAACTTGCGCACCTCCTATTTTTCATCTGGCTCCACCCCCTATTTTCAGAGTTATGACCCCTGAAATAGTCAAAAATGCACATTTTCACCTAGTGACATGACTAGCTCAAAAGGTATTTGATATAGATTCATGAAACCTTGCATGAGTCTTAATCATGATATGAACTTGCGCACCTCCTATTTTTTATTTGGGTCCACCCCCTATTTTTAGAGTTATGGCCCCTGAAATAGTCAAAAATGTACATTTTCACCTTGTGACACACCTAGCTCAAAAAATATTTAATATAAATGGTTGAAAACTTGCATAAGTCTTTATCATGATATAAACTTCCACACCTTTAAATTTTTGGCTGGCTCCACCCACTTTTTTATAGTTATGGCCCCTGAAATAGTAAAAAAATGCACTTCTTCACCTAATTATGTGCCTAGCTCAAAAAGTATTTAGATGTAAATTCAGGAAACCTTGCTGGAGTCTTTATCGTGATGTGACCTTACACACTTGGCATTCTTCTTGAGAATCTTAGCTCTTATTACAGAGTTATGGCCCTTGAAATAGCCAAAATAGTGGATTTTTGTTTGTGATGCTCATAGCTCAAAAGTAATGAATCCTTTGCATAAAATGTTTGTTGAGGCTTTACCCCATTAAGACTGCAAACATTTGAATTATTGCCCCTTAATTGTGACATATGTACCAGTGGGGAGTAGTTATATAAATACCGCAGCGGAGCCCTATTTCACCTAATTTAACATTCAGTCCCCGGTCCAGACTGACCAATGTCAGACAATTTAAAATCTACAGGTTTTAAACCCAGTAAAAACCAACTAAAAAGTTTTAAATACATATGATATAGATGAGTTTACAGATAAATATATTGTTTGAAAGAAAGAAGATTTACTGATAATATAAATCCTCATTATGTTACAACAAAAAACGGGGAGAAAAATGATAAGGGCTACTTGTTCATCTTGTGGAAAAATGAATCAAAGTTTGTTAAAAGTACAGGGGGTAATTTAGTATTCACAAAGCAATGTTACCTTTATTACCTAAGAAAGGTTTAACACTTCCAGGATATAATTATGTGGGCCAGGAAATCCCCTAGATAATGGACCCCTGTCAATGAACTGGATGCAGTATGTATGGACCATGATTTTTGCTATGACAGTGGTGTAAAAAAGGGTACATGTGATAAGCAAATGCTTTCCAATTTAAATAAACTAAATCAAAAACATTTGGAGGAAAAGATTGCAAAACATTTAGTTGTAAAACCAGCTATCAAACGAAAAACACACTTGGTCTCGGACAAAAATCAAAAAAAAACGGGAAAAAGGGGGTAGAGTATACCCCGGAATCACATGGAGCGATGATTAGCAGAAGAATTACACAAACACAATTAAAGAAAATTTATGAAAGAAGAAGTGATAGTTAATGATATTGATGATCTTGGTCAGCTGATTTAGTTGACATGCAAGCTTTTTCAAAATATAATAAAGGAGTAAAGTACTTGTTAACCGTTATTGATATATTTAGTAAATATGCTTGGGTTATTCCATTAAAGAATAAAACTGGAGAATCTGTTACTGAAGCATTTGAAAAAAATAATTTTAGAAGGACGATTACCAGTAATTTATGGGTAGATGAAGGAAAAGAATTTTATAATAAAAAGTTTGAATCATTTTTGAATAAAAATAAGATTAATATGTACCATACATTTAATGAAGGAAAGGCTGTTAGTAATAGAAAGATTTAATAGAAGTTTAAAAAGATAATGTGGAAATATTTTACAGCAAATAATACTTATACTTATTTAGATAAGTTGCAGGATATGGTTGATAAATATAACAAAACAAAACATTCTAGTATAAAAATGACACACAACCGAAGCTAGTAAAAACTTAAATAAGGTACTGTTTACTTTAATTTATATGGTGATTTAAAAAATACCAAAAAGTAAAACAAAATTTAAAATTGGTGATCGAGTTCGCTTAAGCAAACTTAAAAGACATTTTGAAAAAGGATATCACCAAACTGGACAGAGGAAATATTTATAATTTATGGAATTATAATACAAATCCCAGAACATACACTATAAAAGATTTAAATGATGAAATAATTCAAGGTTCATTTTATGAACAAGAACTTTTACCTACTACACAAGAGATTTTTAGAATAGAAAAAGTTATTAGACGAGACTATAAGAAAAAACAAGCTTTAGTAAAATGGAAAGGTTACAATGAAAAATTTAATAGTTGGGTACCATTTAATGAATTGAAAGAAATTTAATTTAAAAAATATATTATATAAATGAGTCATAAAAATTTAATTTCTAATAATGGAATAGAAACAATAGATCAGTTAATCATTCACTTAACCAAACTAGCTGCTGCTTACAGAAAAGTTATAAATTTTGTGGGAGAGTAAGTACCGGATTTATATTACAGCAGGTGTTTTGGTTGTTCAGCTGCATTAGCACTTGTTCCAGCTATTCCTATATTTGTAGCAGTTGCTGGCGCTGTTCCATCAGTAATTACCATATTTACTAACAGACTAAAACTTGACGACAAGAAATTTATTTTAAAAGCACATCATCACAAAATAAAACAACTAATAACAAAAGCACGGATTGGAAAAGTAAATAAAGAAGAAGAGAAACAAGTTATTCAGGATATTTTTATATACTATTAGAATGCAGAAAGAAAAAAAATATCAATGCCTTTGAAACGTATATGAAGGAATTTAAACTTAACGGATATAAAAGTAAAAAAGAAGAAGAGTTATATTAACTTAATTAAAGATTTTTTCTATAAGTATTTTATATAAATGAGAAAAATTATATCAGTTGAAGGTAATATTGCATCAGGAAAAAGTACGTTTTTAGATATTATTAAAGAATATAATCCTAATTTTAATATAATTCCAGAACCAATTCACGAATGGCAAAATGTTATGGACCAAGTTATAATTCATATAACCTTTTGAACTTGCTGCTCAAGAACCTTCCAAATATTTATTTCCTTTTCAGCTAACAACTTTAAACAGTCATATAAAAATGTTATCTTCTGCTAAAACAGTTTGATGGTGTTTCTATCCTTGACGTTGTTATTTAACTAACAGTAACGTTTTTACAAAACAACATCACGACAACGGTGTTATAAATGACCCGAGTGAGGGCAGTATACAATCTTTTCTTAACTGATCATATTATAAAACCATACGGAAAAATCAAATTGATGGATTGTTTATGTTAAAACCGACCCAGAAATATGCTTTAAAAGGCTTCAAAAAAGAAACAGAACGGAAGAAAAGATGAGTTGGTTTAGATTATTTAGAAAAACTACACAAAATCACGAAGATGGTTAAACAGAATGTTTCAAGAAGGTATTTAAAATTGTAACAGTTGATAACAATTTAGAAAAAATGACTTTAAAATCTTATTCAAAAGATAAGATAATATTACCTATTTTTTAAATGTTCTTTAGATGCGTTTTTAGAGATTTTTTCTATAAGTATATTATATATAGATGGTTAATAGAAGGTAGATAGAAATGATTATGTCAAAATTATCTAGCACTTTAGGAGAAATAATGAATCCAGACAAAAATTCATATAAGAAAGTTCTTAAAAGAAGAAAAGTTATTAAATCAAAACTTGATCAAATAGTTAGCGATGAATATAAAAATCATGTTATTGATAAATTACAAAATGTTATAGATCCTTATCTTTTAAAAAATAAATTATTTGAATGGAAACTGTGGTTGTCTATTAACTGAAGAAGAAAAATGCTGAAAGATTATGTGATTGTCCCAGACCAAATAATCTTCGAAACAATCTAAAAAAGTTATTGTAACCGACTGTGATACTAATGAAGAAAAAACATATAAAGCAATTATGCAGCTTCTAAAGACCTTGGTATTAATTCTGGGTTAATAACAATGTGCTGCAAAGGAGAAAACGAGTAAAATGTGGAATATCAAAAACTAATGGAAAAAGATATAAATTTAAATATTTATTTCTTCTAAAGATAATTTAAAACTTATTTATTTATTATTTTTTAATTATTTTTTTAATCCTTTTTTGCTTAACGAATTTTATTTTCTAAATATAATATATAGATGGAAATCGAGAGATCTACAAAACAATATTATAAGAAATTTGAAATTAAAATTACATATAGACAAGATCCAAAGAATCAATTATATTTAACTATAAACAACTCTTATGAAATACTTAATCTGAACTTAAAACTTTAAAAGGTTATAAAAATAAACGTTGTTTTAAAATAACTTTTGCAAAAATGGATAATAAACTGATACAATATATAAATCAGCTTATTTTCAATCAAAGGCTTTAGAAATTATTAACACAAACGAAATAAAAAGAACTTTACATCAAGCTTTTGAAGAAACAATAAATAGAATTGGTAATTGGATTTCTGAAGGAAGTGGCTGGAGAATAGAGTCAGTTGATGCTCATTATATAAATAGATATCATATAGTCCATTGGCTGCTTCAAGTTATTTAGAATTACCAAAATCATTACAAAATTCAATGAAAGGATTAATAAATATAAAGAATGATGATAACGAATGTTTTAGATGGTGTCATTTAGCTTACAAATTTCCTGTAACAAAACATTCTGAAAGAGTTTCAAATTATAAAAAAACATATAAACGATCTTGATTATACTGGAATTAAATTTCCTGTTACATTAAATCAAATACCTAAAATTGAAATTTTAAATGAAATATCATTTAATATATTTGGTTATGAAGAAAATAGTATTTATCCATTGTACATATCAAAATATCATTTTTCTGAAAGATGTGACATGTTATTAATTACCAACGAAAACAACAACATTATGTTTGGATAATAGACTTTAATAGATTAATGTTTAACAAAACCAAAGATCAACATAAAAAACATTTTTGTAAATCATGTTTACAGAATTTTTCACAAGAAAGAATATTAAATGAACATATTCCAAATTGTTTAGCTATTAATGGTACCCAAGGTGTAAAAATGCCAAAAGAGGGAAGTAAAGTACAATTTAAAAATTATCATCAAGGTTTAGCAGTACCTTTTGTAATTTATGCTGATTTTGAATCAATAACTAAAAAAGTTCTAACTGCTTTACCATCAACTGAATCTTCATTTACTGAACCATATCAAAATCATATAGATTGTGGTTACGGCTATAAAGTTGTTTGTTGTTATGACGATAAATATACTAAACCAACCCAGATTTATAGAGGTCCTAATGCAGTTTATAAGCACTGCGAAAAAAGAGATAATATACGGGAGTGTACGGGATCCCGTATATTACCCATATACGGGAAGAAATACGGGAAAACTAAAATACGGGCGTGTACGGGGCTTGTATATTTAAAAGTCCGTATACTAATAAAATACGGATTTCCGTATACTATGAAATACGGAATTCTTAGTATACGATACCCCGTATATTATTGAAATACGGGAAATTCTAAAAAGGGTTATTCTGATCGTATACAACACCGTATATTCCGTATATGTCTGGTGTACGGGAATACATAAATCCGTATATTACGAAAATACGGGACGTATATTTCCCGTATATGTTTCATATACAACCCGTATATTTCCCGTATATTCTGGATATACGGGATATGTATAGTTTGTATATTTCGAAAATACAGGGATTAAATTTCCCGTATATTTTCGTATACAACTCCGTATATTTCCCGTTATATGCCGGAAATAGGGGATTTAAATAATTTGTAATTTTCGAAAATACGGCACGTATATGTCCCGTATATGCTTGGTGTACAACTCCGTATTTTTCCCCGTATATGCCAAAATACGGGATTTAAATAATTTGTATATTTTAAAAAATACGGACTTATATTCCCGTATATTCTTTGTATACAACTCCGTATATTTCCCGTATATTCTGGATATACGGGGTATGTATAGTTTGTATATTTTGAAAATACAGGGATTAAATTTCCCGTATATTCTTCGTATACAACTCCGTATATTTCCCGTATATGCCGGAAATACGGGATTTAAATAATTTGTATATTTCGAAAATACGGCACGTATATGTCCGTATATCCCTTGGTATACAACTCCGTATATTTCCCGTATATGCCGGAAATACGGGGTTTAAATAACTTATATATTTCAAAAATACGGATGCAATCAATATGTGTAGTGAAAATTATATTCTCCGGCCATTTCAAAGGTCAACGTTTCGCATGTTTTCGAACTTGTACGTGTATGTAGAATGAATGCCAATATTGAAAGAAAGAAATGTTTAATACTAATATGACATGAACTGAAAAAAGCATTCACGGACCAAAACAGGTATAAATTTAAAATCAAACATGAATGAATCCATCATTTCATCTAGCGCGTTCCCGATTTATTTGAACATTTAATCTAAATAGCCGATTGAGAAAAGAAAATGATTGATCAATTCACCCCTATTTATTTGTAGTGATAAATACATCCGTTGATCATCGCCATTGTAAAAATCTAATGCAAGCATAAATTAACTGTTTTTTCTGCACATTTCCAACGCTTGTGCATACAATGCAATATTTATAGAAAAAGAGGAAATAATCCATTTATATTTTGTACTGAAAAGTATATAAGACATGTATTGATACTTTACTTTGAAATCAATTCTAATATTTTTACAGACGAAAAATAATCGATATAATGTGTCTGCGTCCAAAAGATTCGAACAAGCGCCTTTCATATGAAATATTTTACTTTTCTGTGCGCACGAGTTAGCTACCACGTGCGTATGTGGTAATTCACACGTGTGCGGGTGATAACTATCACGTGCGCATAGTGACAGCACGTTATACTACCATGTGCCCATGTAATAACTAACAACGTGCGCACGTGTTAGCTGATCAATGAAAAGCGTGAAAGATCTGCAATTTTTCTAAATGGATGTCTTTCATAAGGAAGTGTTATTTATAGTTAGCTGTAATTTACGAAGAAGTGTTTCTTGTTTATGAAAAAAAAGGCTGATATCTCGATTAGTTTCGTTGGTAATATTTCACGTTCGCACGTGTCAGCTAACAACTGCGAACGTGATAGCTATCACATGCGAACGTGTTAGCTAAGATAGTTATTACGTGCGCACGTGTTAATCAACACATTCGCACGTGGTATCTAACATGTGTGAATGTGGTGCTAACACGTGTGCACGTGATAAATAAAATGTTTCCTATGTCCCCTCTATTCCACTGTAGTATACACTGTGGCAGACTATTTTATTTCTCGTGGATGTAGGGTCCTTTAGTATTGACCTAGCACATGTGAATATTTCGTATATATTCCATAAATTCATTTTCAATGTCCAAACATAAATAGCGATACAAATATTACATATATAATTCTTAGTTGATATTATACTATCGCATGTGCAGGTAGCTGGGCGGCAAAGCGTTTAGCTGCCAATATCAGGGTAGTGGGTTAGAGCTTTGGCCATACCTTTTCCCCTAAATTTATTTACAAACTTTCCACTTATTTGTCAAACGCACCGTGATATTTATAGTCCATTTATTAAAAGTTATCATATTCACCCGTTGTAAAAAAGTCAATTATTTAAAATATTGTAGACAACAAGAACGACACATTACCAGTCACAAGCGTAGTAAAAAAATAAATACTTTAAGAGAAAAAATAAAATTTATAAAGATAAAACAGGTAGCGATAACATCACATTACTTTACTTTAAAGCAATGATAACCGTGGTAACGTTGATGGCGTGACACTGATTGACTGTATAAAATACAAATATTGCTTAAAATTAACGAAAACGCTCGAAAAATATTGGCAAAGATTAATGAGGGTCTTTCATTAAATCAAATGATATAAGCATTTACACTGATTTACCCATCTCCAGGAAAATAAACTGTACATATAATTTCTGCCGAACAGTTTTACTGCAACATTAATTGATAATAATTGTATGTATATTAACTAAATCAGATAGATAGCCCATGTACCCTAAGCCTGGTAACCCAGTCTGACAATTTCTAATATTTTTCTACCTGCAAATTGACAATATCAGAAACTCGATGAATGCCAATTAACACAAATTTAGCGCAAATTAATTGGGATCTTTAATGCATACAGATATAGGTATCCAATCAGTTGAGAACACGCTTCGTCACGCTTCGCGCGTTCGTATATCCCGAAGCGATAACATCGGCTCAAGTGACCGCACGCGATAATCTGTATATTGCATATTTCAGAGGAAAGGAAGTCACGAGTAAGTACTTATTTGATTTATGTTTTAATTTTTTATAACTGATTTTTTTTGTGACAAACCAGACCATGAATTATATTTCAATTAATCGGAAACATGGGTTGCTTTTTATTGCTTAACAAATTCAGAAGCGTCAAAAAGGTCAGTTTAATTTTGTAATCTTAATATAAAAAAGAAATTCAGAATAGCCGTTAAGTAGTTCATTCATTCATTCATTCGATTGATCATTTCTTCACAACTAATCATTTAACTATTATTTCATTCATTCTTTCATCCGTTTAGTCTACAAGGATGTCAGTCACCAAATGTTGATGTTGCAAGTGTTTGAAATAAAAAAAATATCGTGCAAAAATCATTTGATGAATACCATTTGGGTTAAACGAGATTAAAGTTGAAAGGACAAAAACAACTCCAGATAGTTTATTTCGTAGAAGCTAGGTAGCCGAGGCTAGCTTAAGAATGAATAAGGCGGCCGCACGTCATTCTTCGATTAAAACTGGAATCTCGGAAAAGCATTAATAAAGTTAATAATTACAATCTTTTATTTTTAGAAAATGGGTACCGGTAATCTGACAAAATAACGCTTTTTTCTAGAGGGCACTTTTGCAAAAAATTACAAATCTCTTGCCTCTGTCTAGAGAGAAAAAAGTTTTTCTCTGCGAAAATATCAATGTCAGTATGAAGAAATTAATACTATTACAGATTATTTTATCTCTACAGACTTTGTAAGTCTATGTAAGCGATTGTCTGCGTATTTATTTTTTCAAAGTATTATATAAAAAAGGTTGGTAATAATAACAATTTATATTATGTAGAATTTGATTATTAATCTGAAAGTTATAAGAATTTTATAGTGACCTAAAATACATACATACTATAGATCTTTTGCATTACCAATTTTTAGTAACATCTTTAAAACCGATAAAGCGGGAGAACAAATAATCCAATTTGTTTGATTTCCGTACAAAGTGTTGTTGTTGTAACACGGGGGTGGGGGTGGGGTGAATCGATAACTAATAGCTTTGGTCATTATATTTTTTTATCTGATGCATTTACAGGCAACGGTTTACTAACGATGTACTTGAATGAAGTTTTTAAATTAATATTAAAGTGAAATGCGGAACAAGTCGAATATGTATATAATACTTTATTTATTGTCAAAATAAAGTAATATTTAGTAATATGAATATGGTATCTAACATATTTAAAATCGTTACATATTATTCATCTAAAACAAACATTTACTTTCAGGACCATACATGTACAAACAATAAGTAATTGCTCAGCTTAGTCTGTTATTTTAAATCGATTTTCAACGGACCATTTTGACATTTTTAACAAATTAAAGTTGACGATATTCCGATTGACTGGTATTTTTTCAGTTCTCTGTTTTACGCCATTTTACAGCTGTAAATCTTCAAAATTGACCACAAACGTCTTTTTTTTCAGCAGGGCGCAAAATGATGTACTAAACAGGTTAACCATAAAACCATAAAATTTAAAGTACCTATCACTTGTAGTAAGTGGGTTATCATATTTTTATGACCCAGCTTGAAACAACACTGACCGGATATTTCTTATCCCCAGGCAATATTGTAATACACAATGAAATTTAAAGGGTGATTTAACATTTGACACAATTAGATTATCTTATTTTTAGTGTAACTGTATGCAATCTTGGGGTTAAAATAAATTTAAGAAATAACGCAATGTTTAAACGAATACTAAAAAAAGGCACTGGCCTCCAGATCGTCCGACAAGAACAGAAATAAAATATATAATTGAGCCGTGCCATGAGAAAACCAACATAGTCTTAGTTTTCGAACAGCATGGATCGAGACCAACCTGCGCATCCGCGCAGTCTGCTCAGGATCCATGCTGTTCGCTAACAGTTTTTCTAATTCCAATAGGCTTTGAAAGCGAACAGCATGGCTCCTGACCAGACTGCACGGATGCGCAGGCTGGTCTCGATCCATGCTGGTCGCAAACCCACTATGTTGGTTTTCTCATGGCGCGGCATTATATTTTTTTAGATATATGGATATTAATGGTGTATAATTATGCTACGTATACTGACAGACTATAATGTTGCGGAAACACGTGAGAATTAGATGTTTTAACTAATTTTTACGATAAAAATTGTATATTTAACGTGCATTAAACACTACACCCTCCCTTGCGTTATAATTGGTAACGACAGTGGAAAGCTTCTTTATTGCCGCTGCGGTCAGGGTTCGTTTCCCGGCGCGACCACATGTCATTTTATTCGTCATAATTTTCACATCATTTAATAGGTATAATTATCAGTATCCATGAATTGCAAGAGTCGATTTTTTATAACTTTTAATGCGTGCATTTTTTTTTATTCCAGGTTGACACAAGAGTTGTTTACTGGAATCAGAAAACGGGACGACTATTTATTTTCACGATAGAGAATATACTTATGTGTGAAGTTTCTACTAGTTTGATCAACAGATGCAGACAGACAGCCCGGATGAGCCATTCGTTCTCAGTGACATTCGTAACAACAGATAAAAGCTTATACTTATTGAGATCAGGAAACTGAATATTTCCATGTGGTTCATCATTTGTAACCTGCTAACATATCGTGTTCCAGTACAGAACCAACATGCGTCTTTTTAAAGTACATCTTCGGACATTAAAAGGGGTGTACTGCACTTCTTAGAAGACGGCAAATCGAAAAGCCTATAGCGGTAATCAGCATTCATGGGAATAACGAAAACATGTACAGACAATAGTAAAAGAAGTGATACTCAACTGATTTGTTGAGTCAACCGCGCAGAATTAAATGTGCGAATTGCTAGTTTTTCAATCAGAAATGAACATATAATAATATAAAGAAATGCTTGATGTTATTGATTACTCACATTTTAATTCTGCTTATTTCATTTGGACAAGAAATGAAAATGATTCATAACCGTTTGAAAAACTGATTTAAAAAGTATTTAAGTTGAATAAAATGTTAGTTTAATCTGACATGTCTCCAATTAATAACAATATGATTTTTTCTCATACCCTGTCTTTGTCTTGCTTTTTTCTAACATACCGTTTTCTGCTGTAGGTATCACCGACATTCATTTTGTCATCTTTCAGTGCGTGCCCATATACAAAATCAGTTTACATAAAAGAAAAATACGGGATTTGTATACTATATATGCATATACGGGAAAAGTCTGGTAAATGTATCTTTTAGAAATACTGGTCCGTGAATTCCCCGAATACGAAAACCAAATTCAGTCTAAATGTGACGCAAATATGGAATCTGTATACTCTGCATATCTTGCATAAACGGGGAAAAACCTGGCCCGTATATCAAAAACTACAGGTTCGTATATCCCCGTATATCAGATGCAAATACATTCCGTATATGACACAAGTACGGGATCCGTATATTGCATATACCATGCATATACAGGACTAGTCCGTAGCCCGTATAATAAAAAATACAGTTTCGTATTTTCCCCGTATATGACACAAGTACGGGATCCGTATATTGCGTATACCATGCATATACGGGACTAGTCTGTAGCACGTATATCAAAAAGTACAGTTTCGTATATGCCCCGTATATGACAAAAGTACGGGATCCGTATACTTAGTATATAATGCGTATACGGAAAAAATCCGAATCCCGTATATTAGAAAATACAAGTCCGTATATGCCCCGTATATTAGATGCAATCACAGTCCGTATATGACAAAAATACGGGATCCGTATACTACGTATATCATGCGTATACGGAAAAAATCCGAAGCCCGTATATTAGAAATACAAGTCCGTAATTACTATATGCCCCGTATATTAGATGCAATCACAGTCCGTATATGACAAAAATACGGGATCCGTATACTACGTATATTCGGAATATACAGGCTCGTATACGTGTTCCGTATATTCTAAATACGGAAAGTATACGGGAAAAAAAGTCTCAAGACCCTTCGAATACATGAAAATGAAACTTATGTTAAAGCAGGACACGAATAAACACCATTTCTAGGGATTTTTTAGGAAAGTTCGTATATTGCATATATACGGGAAATATACATTTATGTATATTCGGCGTATACGGGATCCCGTATATGCATGACAAATATACGGACTTCCCGTATACTAGATGTTCCGAATACGGGATCGTATATTAGGTCCGTATTATTTGTAATATACATCCCGTATACGCCCGTATTTTCGAAATATACGGGACCGTACACTCCCGTATATTGACCCTTTTTTCGCAGTGAAGTTTATTGAAAAAATGATTGAGGAAGAGGAATATTGTAAAGAAATATTTAAAGAGCACTTAACAAAGAACTAAGAATGTCTAAAAAGATGAAAGTGAATTTAAAAACAAAAAGTTTTGTCATATCTGTGAAAAGAATATACAGAAGTTTCAATCAAAGTAAGAGACCCATTGTCATATAACAGAAAAAATTCAGAGGAAGTGCTCACTCAGAATGTAATATTAATTTTAAATAACACATAAAATTCCTGTTATTTTTCAAAATTTTAAAGAGGTTATGAGGGTTTCATTTCATCATGCAGCAAATGGGGAAAATTTTAAAAAAAAGAAATTAATGTTATTCCTACAATATGAAAGATATATGGCATTTATGATTTCCGACTTGGTTTTATTGATTCATTCCAATTTATGTCTCAATCATTGGATAACTTAGAAAAAAATATTCCAGAATTTAAATATTTATCCCCAAGAATTTAATAAAATATACAATTATTTAAAAACAAAAGGTGTTTATCCATATGATTACATGGATTCATTTAAAAAATTCAAAGAAACAGAATTACTTTCTAAAGAAGTTTTATTCAATTTTAAATGAAACACACATATCTGAAAACGAATATGAACATGCTAAAAAACGTTTGGAATTAAATTTAAAATTAAAACAATGGGAGAATTCATTGATTTTATTAAAAACTGACGTTTTACTTTTAGCTGATGTATTCGAAAATTTTAGAAAATTATGTTTAGAGTACTACAAATTAGACCCTTTGTCATTATTTTAGTAGTCCGGGTTTAGTTTGGGATTGCAATGTTAAAAATGACGGGAATTAAGTTAGATTTAATAACTGATATTGATATGTATTTTTTATTGAAAAAGGACTGAGAGGAGGAATAAGTTATATTTCAAACAGATACAGTAAAAGCAAACAATAAATATATAAAAGATTATAATTCAAAAGAAGAAAGCAAATACATTATGTACCTTGACGCCATAATCTTTACGGTTGGGCTATTTTGTCAACTTTACCCTCGGGAAAAATTTTTAAATTTATATCCGAAAAAAACAATTTAAGAAATTAATTGCGAAAGGTAAAACAACTTTATAGTTGAATGTGATCTTGAATATCCGAAAGAATTACATAAAACCCACAAACGATTATCCTTTAGCTCCTGAAAAATAAAATACCAGACGAATGGCTTTCTGATTATAGTAAAAATTAAAACAGAATTTAAAATAGGAAAAAGTAATGTAAAAAAATTAGTTCCAATTTTAATGAAAAAACAAAATTATGTAGTTCATTTTAAAAATCTTGAACATATACACAAAATTTAGGGTTAAAAGTAACAAAAAATACATAAAATATTAACTTTTGACGAAAGCCCTTGGTTAAAAAAGTTATTGATTTTATTACTCAAAAAAGATCTAAAGCAAAAAAATTCATTTGAAAAAGACTTTTTTAAGTTAATGAACAATTCTGTATTCGGTAAGACGTGGAGAATTTACGCAAGGGGGTTTAATATTAAATTAACTCATGATTGGAAAATATTTTATTAAAATACATACCCAAAACCCTTCATTTGTTAGTTCAACGATGTTTAACTCTAACCTTTTTGGTATTCATAGAATAAAAGAAAGTTTGTTATTAAACAGACCTGTTATGTTGGAATGTGATTCTAGATTTATCAAAATATTTAATTAGATTTTCATTATAATTACTTTAAAGGGAAAAAGTACGAGGGTAATTTGTAAATTACTATTCACTGAAAACTGATTCATTATGTTTGAAATAAAAACAAAAGATGCATATGAGGATTTTTATAAGGACAAAGATTTATTTGATAATATGATTACGATAGTAATTCAAAATTTTATTTTGATAATAATAAAAAGAAATTTGGAAAATTTAAAGATGAAGCTGCCGGCATTCCCATTGTTGAATTTGTCGGATTAAGAAGTAAAATGTATTCTTACTTATTAGAAATGAAGTTAATGTTAAAAAATGAAAAGGGGAATTAAAAAACTTGTTGTTAAGAAAAAAATAGTTCATAAAAATTACAAAGATACTTTGTTTAATTTTCAACCCAAACTAATCAAAACCTTTAAAGTTATTCGTTCTGATAAACACAATTTTTCCAGTTATTATAAATAAAAAACATCTTTATCATGTTATGACGATAAAAGATATATTCTTGATAATGGTATTGATACATTAGCTTATTCTTAAATTAATTCTTAAATTAACTTTTAAAAATTAAAACTTATATTAATTCTTAAATTATAGAACCATAAATTTGTTAATTGAAATATTCATAACGTTTAAAGAATTAATATAAATAACATATTTATTTTAAATTCTTTTGCATAATTAATAGAAATAGATTCATTTTTTCTTTTTTTTTTGCATTGGTAACTTTGAAGAATTACATTTTCTTTATTTTTTATTTGTAATTTAGCTTCTCCTTTATCTAATTTAATTGCATTCAACAAGAATAATTAAGATGCAATTAAAATTAATTGTTACTTTATTCCATTTTGAACTAAACCAGAACAGCATTTACAGTTTTCCATTGAAATAATCCCCCATCGGTATCTTGGTATAACATGTTAAAAACAATGGAGGTTTCTTAATTAATTGTCTTTCTATTTTATTTATTTTTTCATTTATTTTAAATTGAATATTCCCATTATATTAATTATTCCAGTTAAATAAATGTCCTTATTGGTTAAAGTAATTTATAATAGTTTTTTCTTTTTGTTTTACATTATTAATTTTTTAGTATTTTATACAGTAAATCTACAACGGTACTTTGTCTTGTAACATTTTAATGAAAATAAAACATAATTCCGCAAGCATACTTGTTTTGTCTTGATATTAAAACATTGTTGTTTTTACATTTGGTATATATTTAAATTTAAATTCTTTGGTGGAGAAGCCCCAAAGGGATCAAAGTACAAAGCACTTTTCAGAAAACTTTTAGTTTTATCGAAATACAAAGAAATTAAAGTAAAAAAACCCAATTTTGTTCCAGGCCAACAGAGTCGTCCAAATTTTTTAATTTCCACACTCGTCCTTTATTTTTAATTTTAATAAATTATTTCTACTAAATACACCCCAAAAGTTTTAATTTTAAATTGTTTTTAACCCCATTGTTCAATTTCAAAGTTAGAAATAGGTTTGTTTATAAATTTTATTTTTTTTTACTATAGGAATTCGTCTGTACGGTCTCCGTTGGAAATAAATCTGTAGTCCTTTTCCCCCCATAACAAAGTTTGTAATCAAAGGTATTCCTAGACTAGCAGCCAACATACCTAAAAAGCCGCCATTTTTTTTTTGTTTTTGTGTTAATTTAAATCACTCCAGATCCTACTAATTGCTTTCTTGATTAGGTGTAAGATATGGTGATATCATATTTCTCTTATCTTAGCTACTGAAATCATACCATTTCCCAAAGTATTTTACTAACACCAGTACTGGCCAGTCCAGAAAGGGCCCCAATGCCTAGGGGGGCTAATATTTTGGGCTATTTTTGCTGCCATTGGAAGAATTGTTTTTTCTTAAAAAACCAGCCAAAGCTCCTAAAAATCCACCATTTTGACCTTGACTGGACATTTGACTTTTTGAAATTGTAATTTCTAATCCCTTATTATTGCAACAGCTTTTTTAATTTGATTATTTGTGTTTTTGTTAAAAAGTAAAGGGAAGTTTCCATTTTAATTGTTCATTTTTTTATCTAAAAGTATGTGGAATTTTGTTTTTTTGGTCGGGCTAAATTTTTCTTTTGTCCATCTGTTAGGTTAACTTTATATTCAATATAATTTGATGGTCATTATATTTAATTTGTATTTATTTTATTTAATTTATATTTATTTTATTTAAACAATGAAAAGTTCATTTAAACAATAACAAGTTCATTTCCAATAGTTTTTTATTTCAACTGTTTCCTCATATAATACAATTGCGAAAATACGATATTTGCAGTGGGAAGTGTAGTTAACTTAATTGTTAATGTAATTTGTTTAGGATCTTTTTTTATTACTTCCTTTTTATATTCCAAGTTAAAATGAACAAATCCATACAAACTTTGAAAATTAAATTATTTAGCAGACTTCCAGTAGTTTTAAATTTTTTTGTTTATAATGATAATTAATTACATATCGTATATTCTTGATATACTTGTGTATTCTGTTTCTGGATAAAAAAACACCATTACCAACTTCAAGACGACAAGAACTCAAAGTGCAATTTTCATCTGCTGCATTAAGTTTAAATGTATCTAATAAATGTGGGTTATGTTCTTGTGAATTACTTTTGTTAGGTCGTTGTAAATAAACAAATACATGTTGTGGTTTTGTTACACCACGTTTTTTCTAAAGGTGTTAATTAATCTGTTGTGTATCAGTTGATTGCGTCATCATTTCCCGAAGGTTATGACCATCTTGCTTTTGTAAATTTTCAGAAATTAAATTAAGCCCAAAATTCATTAAAAATTAAACGTGGAACCCATAAAATTTAAATTTTTGGGTTCAATTACTCTACCAGGATCAGCAGCATTAGCTCTAAAAATTAATTCATCATCATCTGTCAGCTGTAGTGTATTTGAATTGACTTGGAGGTAAAATATTAGTTTCTAAACCCTGAAAAAATGAATAATTATTTAATGGAATTTTAGCATTTACCTCTTTACCTTCATCGATTAATTCCTTTCTAAATTTAAAACCTGAATTATCAGCAGTAGCAGCAGTATCAGTAGTATCTAAATAAATATATTCGTTTGTTCCAGTTGTTTTTACATAATCTTCAGACAATTCAATCAAACTCTTTACATTTATTACTTTATATAAATTATTACAATCATATACAAATTTTTCCATTTTGTTTAACCACTAACTGATCAATTAATGAAGCTGCATTATTAATTAGAGCAATTTGATTATCATTATAAGGAGAAACCATTAGCAAGCTTATTTATTTTAAAAAACTTACTTCAAAATAACCATTAAACCAATCAAAATATGAGCTTTATCATTAATTGTAAAGTGATACCCGTTTTTTTTGTTGCTTAACATTACCTCCCAGAACAGATATTAAAGCTGTATCTAATTGAATAGGAGTTAATTCATATCTTTCACAATATTGTTTTGTTCTGAACATGTATATATTATATTATTTTATTTTTTATTTTATTTGTTATTTTATTTTTTATTAAAGTTAAAACTTTAGTTTTTATAAATTAATCTGTTAATACGTTTTTGTCGAGCTGAAGTTCCAGATCCTGACAATAATCTATATTAATCTTATATTAATATCCTCCTCATTATTTATTTTACTTATTCTTTCTTGTAATTCCTTAGCAATTAAATTACCAACGCCGGAGCGGTTTCTTTTTAAATTTTTCAACAATTTTATTAGTATCTCCAGTGAAGCTTCCAATAAGCTTTGCTGCAGCCAAATTTCCAAAATTCGTTCCAACCCTTTTTTTTTCCACTTTCAAGTGCTGCTTTTCCTGTGTTTCCAAAGCTTTTTTTCCAGCTGTGCTAATTGGGAAAATGCAAACTCCACTGAAAACATTTCGTTAAAGTGTCAAAGATTACCTGTTCCGTGTATGATTTCTTTTCCCGTTTTTGAGCATCAACCATAAATAAATATTCCTTTATTTTTGTCTAAACTTTTTGTACATTATATAAAACTAAAATTTATAATTTCATATTTTTTTAAAATTAGTGTTTAAAAATGTTTCAACCTCATTAAAATTAATTATTCTACCAAATACATCTGTAATATATATTCTAATTGAATTTTTGATATATTTATTAATTTCAGAATACCAACTCTTTGTGGTTCTTTGTAATGGATAAGTCTTGTTAAATCTGCAGTACTTAAAGCATAGATAATATCACTGAAAATTTCCATCAACAAGTGAATATCAATAAGATCACAATGAATGTAAATTGTATCAACAGAGTTAGTTATATTTGGTGTTGTGTTCCCCATTCGGTATTTATCAATGGCTTTTTTCTCAATCCAAGCAATGTATGAAAATTTGACATTCTTAAATCCAACATAAAATTATCTGTAATTGAAATCAAAATCTTAAAAACTACTTAAATCAAATTCCAAACTTATTGGAGCAATTTCTGATTTATTAAATTCAAAATCATCATTACTTATTAATGTTCCCAATATAATTATTAAAATCTGTTAACTGTAAGAACCATTTGTAAATATAATATCTTTCCTTCTTTACCATTATTGTAACGAATTCTTTTATTGTCATATTCATCACTAATATTATGCCCAAAAGTAGGTCATAGTGTTAATACTATCCAAACCAACAAAAATAAGTTTTATTTTTATCTAAATTAAAGAACGACTAAATCTGATTGTAAAATCATCGGGGGATTTTTATTATCTTTAACTGTTTCAGAACTTAATACTATTTTTTGTTCCTTTATATATTCAAGAAAAATAATTTTTATATAAAATTTTCATGTTGTTCTGGTAACAATTTTTTCATTTTTAATAGTTCATCAATTATTCTAATACCTTCATTTTTTAGTTCTTCATTATTATTTCCAGCAATCAATTGAACCCAAATTAACTCCAAATCATTAACCAATTCTTTCGGATACATGGACAAAACGTCATAACCTTGTCCTTTTAATTACCTTTTTAAATTCATAGATCTTTTATTAATAGGTAATCCTGATTTTTCTGTTAATTCTTTAATATTTTTATTGAATGAATTGAATGTGTTTTATTATTGTTATATCTTTTATTAATCAAATCAATTAAATCATCATCTACTTTAGTGTTAATTACTTCCTTTCCAGTTATTTTATCCTTAGCAATTAATTTGTTTTTTCCGTAAAGTTTATTTTAAATTAATAATTAAATTACCATATTGGGCCATTTGGTGAAACTTTATATGGGGTTTTGATATCTTATTCCTTTCCAAATAAACTCTGAGTCATTAATCATTTTTGATAAACGTTCACCATATATTTTAAGATTTTTTTTGTCTAATTTTAACTCTGAAATTCTCACCCACAGTATAGGTTCTGCATCTGAAAATTCAATTTTTTCATCTGGATTTTTACTGTTTCATTTATTTACGAGTCCCTTCTTTAATTTTTCAGTAACCTCTTTTCTTGTTTTTATCCAATCATCTTTATTTTGTTTATTACTAACTCTGATAATACAGGTAATTCCAATCTGATAATACATCTTTATCAATATTTACATCTAAAATTTGCCTCAAATTCTTTTTTGATTCTTCAGGAAATTCTCTAGTGTCTTCAAACTCATCATCTTCATCATCCAAACCCATATGATCTTTCGGGGGTAATAATCGTATTTGGTTCTTGGAATAGCTGTGGGGTAAACCCTGGTAGTTTGTAGTCTTTCATTTCATCACCTAGTAATGCTAATTGTTTTTTATTCCCGGTAAGCTTTTAAAATGACTTTATAATTGTTCTTTTTGACTTTCTATTTTTTCAGTAATTGGTTTATAAATTTCAGTATACATGTCCCGATTTGTAGCTTTTTTTAATTTTTCTCTATTATTTTTCTCTAAGATCTCTCATCTTTTGTTTCCCACTAATTTTTTTCTTTTTCTTATTTCATTAAAGTTTTGATTGCATTTATATAATAATGTAAGATATTGTAAAATAATGTAAAATAATGTAATATTATATAAATGGAAATTCCGAATTAGATATAAAAAGTATAAATTAATAACTTTAAACAGCATTATCCTTTTATGCCAGATTCTTTTTTTAGAAGTTTAATATGTGGATCTTCTGGATCTGGAAAAACAAATACACTAATGCATATACTTTTAAAACCTCTTATATATTTTGATAAATTAACTTGTATGCTAAAAACCTAGAACAATCTAAATATCAAGATTTAATTAACAACTTAAGCCAAAATTGCAAAAAAATTAAAGTAGAATCCAAATGAAAACTTGAATGTTCTAATAATGAAATAATTGAGTTAATGATCTTGAATCAGAAAACAAAAAGTAGTAATATTTGATGATTTTGTATGTGAAGATAAAAAGGTTCAAAATGAAATAACAAAATACTTTATTAAAGGACGTCACAAAACTGTTGTGTTATTTATTTAGTCAGTCTTACTATAAAACACCCAAAAAATATTCGAATTAATGTTCACATTTTATTTTTTTGAAAATCCAGGTAAACGAGAAAATGATTATGATTTGTATTTAACAAAATATTTGATCGTGATTCATTTGCTAATGCAACAAATCAAAAATATGATTTCTTATAATATTGACAAACCAAGGAAGTTTTTAAGAAAAAACTTTACTGGTTTAAAATATAGATGGTTTTTTTAATGATGTAAAACAAATAAGTGAAATGACAGTAAAGTAAAGTTAAATTTGATATGATTTAAGTGATTATTTTCTACTAAAAAAAAAATGCAAAAAGCTTAGAAAGGAATGGAATCATATCTTCATAGAAATAAGGAACGTGATAACACAATGAACAGAGCATAAAATATGGGAGGTTAATGAAATAATCAACCTAGGAAATCCAGGATAACCCGCTGATTTCAGTTCCAAGACGGTTTGTGTATAAAAAAATTTAAAGTGAATAGATGACTATAAACTTGAAGATGTTAAAAGTTTTTTAAAAAAAAAACACTAGAAGCAGAAGTAAAGAATATTTAAGAATTTAACAAAAGATTTTAAAAAGAATTCATTTTGTAGTTGAATTAAAAAGGTAAAATTGAAGAAGAAAATAAAAGCTATGACTGATTTATTAAAGAACTTGAAGAGAAATCTGATTTGACAGATGACAATAAAAAAAAGTATTTAAGAACCAATTTTGAAAAGTTATACACTCAAGTTCAGAATTAAAAAGATAGTTTTGTTAAACATTGAAGAACTAAAAGACAAGATTATTGAAGCTGAAAAAAAATTACAAATATGTATCAGTAGAAATTAGAACAGAAATAAATAAACTAAATACTGAAACTGAAAAAAGCATAAAGATTTTATTAGAATTAATTTTAAATAAAACTTGCAGAATATAAATCTGAATTGGAAAAGGCAGCTTCACAAAGAGGTGATGATCATGACACAGCATTAGAGGATTTTAAAGAAGAAATTAAATTTTAAAATAGATGACTTTAAAAAACAATTCGAAATTGGATAGTATTGTTGACAACCGTCATAATTTAAAGTATGGGAGACTTAAGTAATATTACAAAAAATTACAAGAAGATATGACGAGCTTTTAAAGCTAAAGTTGAAGAACATAAAAATGAACTGGACTTTGTAGTTGAAAAATCAGTTAAACAAGGAGAGTTAATTACTGGCTAATTTCTGAAGCAATTAACACAGTTAATAATCAGCTAGAAAATTTGGGGAAAAAACAACTTGTAGACCTGATTAATAATGTTGATGCACGTCACAATATAAAGTTCGAAGAGTTAAGTAAACTTAAAGGTTTATTACAAAAGATATTAATGAATTTAATGATAAATTTAATGATAAAATTAAAAAAAAAAATAAATGATTTGGACTCTTTTAGTTTTAAATATCAGCTAAAAAAAAGGAGAATCATTACTGCTAATACCAAAGTAATTACTGCTAATACTAAAGCAATAAACGCTGATGTCGAAGAAATTACAATACCAAGAAATTTAACAAAAGTTAAAATAAAATGTTTTCTTAAAACAAGAAACACAATTAGCTAGAACAAAGAATACTGTTGACAATCTATCTGCTTCTGAAGTTGCTACAACAAAACGACTTGATGATTTAGCTGAAATAATTTTTAAACTTAAAAAAAAAAGACAAAAAAATAAAAGAAGAATTGGGGAAAAAAAAAATAGAAAAAGGAGACATGAAGTGTTTCTTTTGAATACTATTATAATCTACTTTTGATAACATACAAATGAAAAAGTATTTTGACCGTCGTGGTGTTGGATATATTCAACATATAAAAATATGGCCCCCTCTGAACTATTAAATTTATTTGAAATAAGACCTGGAATTATCGTAGATTTATAAAGATTTTATAATCATAGACCAAAAAAAATAAAATAGATGTACTAGATATGCTTTTGAGTGGTGTGTTTATAGTTAGAAAAACCGAACTTATATAATAGATATTAAGATTTTATTAAAGGGTGTGAGCTCTTTAGGTGAACCGGATAAACCGACTAAAAGCCCAATATCACATTTTATATTTAGGTGGCGGAATTATAGACCTCAGGATGATGTTTTATTTTTTGATATATTTGATAATGTAAATATAACAGCTGAGGCAGCTGAGGACTTTGACACTGATCAGTTAATATCTATGTATAAGAAAAAAATTAAAGTTTATCTAAAACAAGGGACAATGTTTGACATTCATCCTTATGAGGATTCAGCATCTACAGAAGTAACATTTATGCTTTTGATGGGTAGTTACATTAGATTCTACATATCGGATGAACCTGTATCTTATGATGGAAACAGACTTTTGGATTAAAAGTTTAATTAAAGTTTTAATTACTATGTGTACCCTAATAATATACAACAAGGAATTCCTTATTCTTCATCTTACTGTAACTCGCTTGTTCGGCTATATAAACTTGTTCAAGAACATCCTAATCTTCAGAAGTGTGGTGTTGAACTTAGACTTATCATGCAAAATATGAAAGCAGTGAAGGAAATATGCACAGAACTCGGGTGGTAAACGATCTGGCAACGTTCGAAGTCAATACGTGCAAACGGATTACAGCGTAATTCTCAATCAGATGTTTCAAAAAAAAAAACCGACATAAATGTTTATCTTAAAAGGAATGCAATAAATCGTCTGTTTAACTTATAATACCATTTGTAAACGCTTTGCGTCATCAAATTACAAAGATATAATCTATACGTTTAATGGTTCATGAATTACAGTGTAATTCTCAATTACCAGTCTAAACAAAAATCTATTTATCGACACCGGTGTCATTTTCAAGTTTGTCAATATCAACAATAACAGCTGATAAAAGGAATGTGATAATAAATCGTCTGTTTAACTGCGGTATAATAGTTAGTACATAAATAAGAAATTCGAAAGTATTTATAGTTAATTATTTTTAATATTTTTAGATTTTGTTCTCATTTTTGTTAATTGGTAAGGTTTTGTCAAGTTAAAGCAACCTGCCAAAGTTTTCTTAAAGTACTATGAAAACCTGTTTTTTTTCTTATTTTTTAAATTGGCAGGCATTGGTCAGTCTGGACCGGGGACTGAATGTTAAATTAGGTGAAATAGGGCTCCGCTGCGGTATTTATATAACTACTGTGGGGGGCACACCCTGTGTCCTACAGACACATTCTAGTTTCATAACAAGTGACATTCATTTTTAAAGGGGGCCAATTTTCTGAGAATAATTTAAGAATCCTGTCGTACGAGATAATACAGTAGAACATGCAATGGGCAGGTAGACACTGTTGGTAAATATCTTGTTGGTTTTAACAATATACTCCTAACTATAATATTACGTCTTAACATAACGTGATACGGAAGGTCGGTGGTTCTACGCAGGTGCACGCTCGTGATTAACTAATGCACGGAGGGGCACCTGGGGTCTACCTCCACCATCAAAGCTGGGAAGTCGCCATATAAACTATAATTGTGTAGGTGCGACGTGAAACCAAACAAAAAATTAAAATAGCGTGAAAGAGTCTAACAAACCCTATGCTTTTGAGGCATAAGCATATGTCAGTTTTTCACAATCAGGATAAATTAGCAACTATCATCCACAAATACGATTAGACGTTCATCCTTATTTCGTGCAGTTTTAGTACGCAAATTGAGTTAGAAATGGAGTCGGAATTTGTCTTTGTAAGACAATACAATCTGACATTTTATCCTGGAAAATATTAAGTTTAGATTAGACACCATTTTGATAAACAGCTAACATTCCACACAACACCATCGCTGTACATCAGATTTTTATCTTTCTCAGACACTTGGTAAACAATAAAATATTCATGGTGTTCTTTACTTGCATCACCCTAGAGAAATTGAATTCTAAGAGTCATTAAGACAAAGTTTATGAACTCTGAAACTTAAATGCATGTTTTTCAATGCAGAAACGCAAATACAGTATCGATGTTCCTCACTTTCCGATGCCAAGTTCATTATACTACGTAAATATGTTAGTTCTTTGATAAAGAAACATGCATCATTGCTGTCCGAGCAATGTAAAAATAGAAAAGACCTGTTTTGTTTTCGGTATTTTTTCGATCACTTTGGATTAAGCATACTCTAAGTAGAAAAGGTATATAATTCAACAGCAATTAAAGCTTAAGAATGTATATTATCTAGCCATTGTATGAAGTCGTCGTGGCAAATATATTCTGAAAAGTAGATCCCTCGGAAGCACCGAGAACAATGCAAACAGTGAAAATTGCAGACTCGGTTTGATTGAGTCTGCAATTAGTAAAGTCAATTAGTACAAAATGTTGTTAGGCAAAACATCAGTTATGATCTACCTTAGTTTACAGACGCTTTATATTGATCAGTGTGAAAGGAACCAATGAGAATTACTAACGACAAAGAGTTTGATGAAGTCGCAAAGCTCTGTCCATCGTGTTGCAAGACATGTGAAATAACTTTGCAGTTTACAGAACGAGGTTACAATGACATTGCTACTGGTACTATGTCTATTTTCATCCTAGAGTTGATAGAGTACATAATTTGTAGTTGATAGTCGCTGTCGCCATTTCGAATAAGTGACTTGTTAGAAAGAAAGCTCAGGCTTGTAATCACAACTAATATTTGATGATAAAAACACCAAAAGATATGATGTAACAATTCCTAGAATGAATATTAATATCACTCCAAGTTATTTTATTAGTGATCTATTTATCGATTTTATAAGAATTGCATTTTTTTCTGAAAAGTAATTCTCACTTCACAATACTAAAAACTTAAAGATGCACATCTAAATACAGTCAAACCTGCGTTAAAGACCAGCTCTGAACAGAGACCACCTAGCTCTAAAGACCACATGTTTCGTTTCAAGTTTTTACATTTACAGTGTATTTTAACCGTAAACAAAGACCACCTTCCAATTAAAAACCACATTTTGGCTCTCCCAGGGGTGGTCTTTATAGACAGGTTTGACTGCAGTTAATACAAAGAAATGCAGTTTGAAAATGCTTAATGTAAGCATTTGTCTTATGGCACAAATGGTTGAATAATTAAATGAGCCGTGCCATGGGAAAACCAACATAGTGGGTGTGCGACCAGCATGGATCCAGACTAGCCTGCGCCTCCGCGCAGTCTGGTCAGGATCCATGCTGTTCGCTAACAGTTTCTCCAACTCCAGTAGGCTTTAAAAGCGAACAGCATGGAGCCTGACCAGACTGCGCGGATGCGCAGGCTGGTCTGGATCCATGCTGGTCGCACACCCACTATGTTGGTTTTCCCATGGCACGGCTTAAATGTGGAAGTAATGGCCAATTGCGAAATATATCTACAAGTGCAAAAGTTTGCAGAAACTGGTAAAGATTAAAACAGTGAAACAGTTGTTGAAACTAAGACATAAAGACCAAAACCATTCGCTCTAAAGGATGGTAATAACAAAATGAAAATGCGTTACTTTCCTTAATCCAACGACATATAAAGACAGATGTAATCGAAGAGTTTTGTTGTCAAAAATGTCTGAAATTCAAAATCGTTTTTTGATAAAAATGCAGAACTTAGAAAAACCTTTTGAAATAAAATTCCTATTACAAAAATGATTCATCATCGGAGAACTTTAGGAAAAATGTATGCTATCAAATACAGCAACTATTGTCTTAAAGATAAATCAAGTAAACCTCATTTGAACTGCAAAAGCTGGTCAAACAGCTAGCTATCTGTTTCCAGAAAATTTGTTACAACGGTTGTGTTCTGATAAGAGATTTCATCTAGGAATACATCTAAACTGGCACTGAATGATCTTAAAACCAGGAACATCAATTTCATAAACATACACGAATGGATTCTAAAATCTCCATATTCATCGCAAATTGACAATGATGTAAGGAAACCCCGACGAGACGAATGTAGAATTACCCTGTAAAGGTCCAAAACGGATTAGGACGAATGAAAAACATTTGATCAATTAACTAAAAATAATTTTCTGAAGTGGCTGAATGGTCTTTTACTGTCAGTGATGTCAAAATAAAAAAGTGGAAAACCACAGGGCGCCTAACACGATTTACACGAAAATGTTGAGGCTCGGTTTGATTGAGCCTGTTTATGGACGGTAGTGGAAATGCATGCTACCGTCTACACCCTCTAGCCCGGGTTGAGCAGAACTCAACATTTACACATGTTATACGTCCTGAATATCACAGAAACTGCAAAAAGACAAAATTAAAAAGCAGGCACCATATCCAAGGGGTGATTAAATAATACCCAAAGCTTTTAAAGCTGGAGTATTGGAACCATCCAAGCTGAAAAATTAAAAGTACACTAACACAACATAAATATCGTGCTGAACGATCTGAAAAGGAATGTCAAACATGTATTCAAATGAAATATAGACCACAGAACACTTAGATCTAGTTACTTTTGAACATTGCTCAAATATATTATGTTGAATTCCTCACGTTAGTAATTTACACGTACACAAAGATACAAATAAAACAAAATAAAACAATCCGACAACAGGGACAGTGCTATTAATTTACAGGGTTTGTTAGTGATCGTCTATGGAAATACGTGGGATATGTCTAATAAATGGGGTAAAGCGTTAGCAGAGAATCCATATTTTGCATGCTTACCCCACATATTTCCTAGGAAGGTCTACAACAAACCCTATAATTAATTTGTTGATCAACTACTCACTTATTTTAGACTAGACATGTAAATATATTGGTCCTCCATAGAAATATAAAGTGTCGCCACATGACCACTGTTTAACTAATGAAAATGTTACAATCTCCAGGGAGGTAAAACAAAAGTAAATAAAGTAATACGATGGAACATCTCACTGGAACAGTAAAAAATGTTAAACCAGACATACTTCAAAGGTGGGGGTGGTTGGGGGAGCAACGTTATAAGTGTCACAAGCAAATACTTCCATTTGGTACATTTGTCATCCACTCCTATAAGAAAAATTGTATATTAGACCATATTTTGTCCATTTTTCTCGTTCATTATATCTTACATATACCGTTTCCGTTACTGTGGTAGGCATACATACATAATTACAAATTTTAATAACAATGAATAAATGAATGCATCCCATTTCCAACATTTTACTGCATAAACGAAATCTAACAGATGTAAAACGCTAATATTACAACATGGATATCTAGTATCATTCACGTGTATTTCGTTATGCTTGGCATTTCAAAAGTGCATTTTATATTTAAAAAAAATTGCTAATATAAGCAAACATTTCCCGTGATGTATATGTTACAGTATCATCTTTTTCCACACTCAGCAATAAGACATTATATTACACTGTCAGCTTATTCCAAATATCTGACCATTGTTTCAGGCATGAGCGGACACTCTGGTAGAACCTACCAATCTACGGTTTATTATCACTGTTTTATCACCCTTGTAATGTTTTGATTGTTCTCATTTTAAGGACTTAAGTGTATTATTTATCTGGACGTATATTGTGAACTAGAGTATTCTCACTCATTTAGTTTCTAGCGTAAACATAGTACTAAAGATAAATCATTAAACGGGACACAAGCTCCACCTGTATAAGACTAAAAGAGTCAAAATGCCTTTGTTAAAAATGTACGTGCCACATTTGTATGAACATAGAATCATTTACTTTCGTGATAAATCTTTTCTCATGCATTTGTTAAACATTTGAATATTTGATTGACATGGTATAAAGTATTCTTGAATCCATTACTTTGATTACGTCCTTTTATAGCTTTGATGTACAAGTTCGTATGCAGTATTGGCTTTTTTCTAAATATTGAATTATGCATATTCTCTACTAGGATAGCAGTTTTATGTGTTTTAACATAAAATTAAGAGTCTTATGATACTTTTACTATTTGCATGAAAATTTGAAATAAGGTTTTGATCTTATGTAGTGTTAAATTTACTATAACAGGAATATCTATTCGTTTTTTGTAGCTTTTGTAAAGCCTGTCCCGAAAGGTTTAAAGAGGTCGTTATTTTATCAGGATATGTCAGTAATCCTGTATCAATATTCTATGTTCTTGCTTTTCACAATAATTAATTGCCATGTTCACTGGAAATGCCTCAATATATAACCAAAGGATATTACGTACATTAATTTTTAACATTATCAGTAAATTTTCATATTGCACATATAATTTCACCTCAAACGAGATTAATACACAAGTATGTCGCAAGAAGTGCATGAGCTGCGATGCTTTTATGCAATAAACACCATGAAGCAACCCATTTCGAACGCCTTATATCACATGCCATACACTATTTAACATATTAGCTCACAAATACAATCGCCAACAGAAAATAATCATCAAAGGGAAAGACCAAGCGAACGTGTTCAGTAGTGCACGGTTTCTATAACCGATAAATGCTATATTATTAATATTAGAACTCTTACCTTCAGTTCTGTGTGTTTAATGTAGGTTTACCGTCGTGTTTCCAATAGAAATTATTTACCAGTGTTCTTGGATTGTGAAAGACTACTGGTCAGTTCTCCTCAGAAAACTGACAATTTCCAACCTTGACTAAGTGGTGGAGGAAAAATAACCTTAGACACATTGTCTCCTTTAAATCGCCATGGAATCGCCGGGGACCGAACGCAAGACCAGTCGATAAATAATCATGTTTGCTTTCAACTGAGCTTACTGCTAAGACTGCAATTTCTGTTGTGAATCTACTAGAAAGTATACAAGTCGACAATAAAGTCATTGAAAGTGTCAGTAAGTATTCTTGTTAGTCCAGGGAACAATGACACGTCAGAAATGGAATATAGGTAACACAACGTAAGAAATGACGCAAAATTAAAAGGTCCGAGTCCCGCATGTAGTGACATCCAGCTGGCCTTCAGATTTTTAGAGGTTGTGCTCGGGTACTTTTTCGTGCCCAAAATATACACCGGAAAGACACCTGAGATGTCCTCGAAAAACAGCAATAGTTGCTACACGATCTAAATATCGTGTAGTTTTATGGTCGAATTCTAATGCCTAATGTACTTTCTGAAAGGTAAAATCAGGAAAATGTCATGGCATACTATCATATGAAAAGCGAGCAAAGGCGCATATAAAAGTTTCCTTAGAAACAAAAACTAAAAAACAAAACGTTACACAATATACTTATTACTTACCATTATAAGTATTATTTTTTTTATTTATTATTTTTACTTTAGTAAGATCCTATCAATTCCCATCTTAAAGGTGGTTCAATACATCTGGTCTAGAAACAGATTTGGATAGCTAAGATTTGAAATAAATAATCCAGAATCTTGCAACAGTTTAAAACTTCCGTTGAAATATCTTGTTATTTAAATGCAAATATAAAACTGAAAGTTATATTGAAATAAAACGAAATACCCAGATTTTAAGATTACATGATTATAAGAAAAAGAGTGCTTTAACACTATTTATGCAGGACGGGCGTAATAATTGCATTATTTGTACGACGTGTTACCGCCCGAGTGTATAAATAGTGTTAATACACTCTTTTACTATAAATGATTTCAATTCTAATAACCCCTTAATTTAAAACAGTAGATAAAATATGGTAGCGCTCTTTCTTGGCCGCATAAAAACTTTGACGTCACCGCATGTTAACGTGACGTCATTCTAGCGTAAGCATGTTTTATCAAAGACAAGCGTATTAGAATAAGAAACAATGTGTAGCAGAACCATATTTAAACATATCAAAATAATACGAAGAGGTTATGCGGTTGTGGAATAATTTAAAGCATAACCCAAGTGAATTATACGAATGCTGTATAACTGATTCTTATTTATTGAGATATGTTAAAACACAGTTTTGTTATATATTATTTCAATTCTAAGATGTCTTTCATATAAGCAACTAGATGAAATAGAAAAGCACTATTCCATTGTGCATGAATGGCGACAATATTGTAGAAGGTTGACATGACGTTAACATGTAACCATATTAGAAATATTTCATCATATTAATGGGAGATAATTAATAAAGAAATAAAACTGGTACTCATTTTTTTAAATTACACACCAGAAAAAGTTCTTTCTAGTGTTTTGTCAATGCAGAGCTGAAGTACAAATCGACCTAATGTATTGCAACCATGCATTTACCTATTATATTACATAATTGTGCCTGGGTTTGCATTTTACAAGAATATCTGTCAATACCAATCAACTTATTAAAATCATAATTTATAGCATTTTTGCCCTGTTCATACTGACATTAAAAATATCAACAAGAGATGATACTTTGATACTTGTGTCATCAAATAGTGATGTTCATTGTATGCTACATCTCACTCTTAACCGTATCAAAGAATAAGATTACTGAATAAAAGTAACACATTTATTTATTTTGTGGGGTTTAACGTCGCACCGACACAATCATAGATCATATGGCGACTTTCCAGCTTTGATGATCGAGGAAGACCGCAGGTGCCCCTCCGTGCATTATTTCATCACGAGCGGGCACCTGGGTAGAAACACTGACCTTCCGTAAGCCAGCTTGATGGCTTCCTCACTCGAAGAATTCAACGCCCCGAGTGAGGCTCGAACCCACATCGATGAGGGGCAAGTGATTTGTCAAGTCAAAAGTACCAAAATACAAAAATCATAATCTTTTATGTTCAAAAACAAAACGAATGGTGGCCACATTACAACAAACTCAATTTGAATCTTGAAGGTCAAAAAGAGTTGTGTATTCCATGCATAACAAGACTGAATTTCATGTGAACTTTCACACAATAAAGCCATTTAAATCAATAGGGAATAAAATCTACTGAATTAACGTTTCGTGCTTCATGATAATCTTGTTTCATTCTGAGAGAATAATTTTGTTTATCTGCTTTCAAATGAACTTCCTTTCGCAAAACAGCAAACTCATTTAATCTCGTAAGCACGGCATGCCATGGTCTTGTCTTAAATTGCTTTTCCAAGGTATGTGAATAACATAGACTGGTGAAAATACATTTGACAAAAGCATTTAATTCTGTGGCTGCTGAGATATTTGATCATTTAAGGAATTTTGAAATGAAAATGTAGTTAGAAATTGAGCTCTTGATGAATACTGTTTTAGTATTAGCGATTATTTCCTCGTTTACTCAAAGCATCAGTCTTATCTTTACAATTAGATAAAACAACAACTACGTCCACTTACAGTGCTTGTTGAGACATTGAGGCAGCAAACGATCTGCGAGTGAAAGATGAAAGCAGATTTTTGACAAATGATTCTTACCTGTCAAATTTTCGCATTACATTTTACTGTCATTTAAAACTTTATTTTATCTCTGCAGAGAATCTAAGAGATTACAGTTCATAATAACCTCAAAATAATGGTAATTTAGTTCCTTAACCTTTAGCCTGCTGGCGGCGAGTTGATCTGCCTTTGCGACCAGTGCAGACCATGATTAGCATGAACATCCGTGTGAGGGTAAAATCTTCACAGAAGCGAGGTGGGGGAAGGGTACACCTTTGCATGTTGATTAATATTCCTGAAAGGTTTAAGGTTTGGAAATAAGAAAAAAAAAAATTTGTGTGGGTGGGAGTGGGGAGGTGGAGGGTGTGTAATCAGGCCGGTGGGGGTGACAACTTCACATGACAATAATAAATGTTCATGGAAAAAAAATGAAAGAAGTGTCACGAAACCAATTGGTTAATTTGTTCTGTACGAATATGTGGACTTTTAAACAATTAAAAGGCAATAACTCTGAAGTTACTAAAGAGATCTTGACGAAATTTATGTACACTACCATGTTATGGTGACCTAAATTCATTTTAAGTTTCACAAGTTATAAGGAAATATTAACAACAAGCGTAAACAATAGGAATATAAGCTTTCCGTTCGGTTATGGCTAATTCTGCATTACTCTTGGACATTTTAAAGTAGAGTATGGTTATATTGTTCAGCTTGATTTAAATGCAATTTTCTTCTTTGTGTGTAAAACTGGGTCATCAGGCCAGTAATCAACGTATTTTGACTACTCTGTGTCAGGATTTTATGAATATTATCGTGAACATTTTTAAAATTAATTCCCTACAGAGAACGAACTCGACATATATTCGCAGTCAATTACTGAAAGCGAAATAATATGACGGAATTAGTCTGGTTTGCTTTCATACCGAGGTCACTGATCAAATACCTTAACTTTCAATTCAAATTTCCCGAATGAAAGTCTCTGTAAATAATTCCAATATTTTAGTAAGACGTCTAGTGCATGTATATTTAAAATTTTGTTTATCATATGAAAACATAACTCATCATATATATACAAACTGTAATCTCTTAGATTCTCTGCAGAGATAAAATAAAGTTTTAAATGACAGTAAAATGTAATGCGGAAATTTGACAGGTAAGAATCATTTGTCAAAAATCTGCTTTTATCTTTCACTCGGAGATCGTTTGCTGCCTCAATGTCTCAACAAGCACTGTAAGTGGACGTAGTTGTTGTTTTATCTAATTGTAAAGATAAGACTGATGCTTTGAGTAAACGAGGAAATAATCGCTAATACTAAAACAGTATTCATCAAGAGCTCAATTTCTTACTACATTTTCATTTCAAAATTCCTTAAATGATCAAATATCTCAACAGCCACAGAATTAAATGCTTTTGTCAAATGTATTTTCACCAGTCTATGTTATTCACATACCTTGGAAAAGCAATTTAAGACAAGACCATGGCATGCCGTGCTTACGAGATTAAATGAGTTTGCTGTTTTGCGAAAGGAAGTTCATTTGAAAGCAGATAAACAAAATTATTCTCTCAGAATGAAACAAAATTATCATGAAGCACGAAACGTTAATTCAGTAGATTTTATTCCCTATTGATTTAAATGGCTTTATTGTGTGAAAGTTCACATGAAATTCAGTCTTGTTATGCATGGAATACACAACTCTTTATGACCTTCAAGATTCAAATTGAGTTTGTTGTAATGTGGCCACTATTCGTTTTGTTTATGAACATAAAAGATTATGATTTTTGTATTTTGGTACTTTTGACTTGACAAATCACTTGCCCCTCATCGATGTGGGTTCGAGCCTCACTCGGGGCGTTGAATTCTTCGAGTGAGGAAGCCATCAAGCTGGCTTACGGAAGGTCAGTGTTTCTACCCAGGTGCCCGCTCGTGATGAAATAATGCACGGAGGGGCACCTGCGGTCTTCCTCGATCATCAAAGCTGGAAAGTCGCCATATGATCTATGATTGTATCGGTGCGACGTTAAACCCCACAAAATAAATAAATGTGTTACTTTTATTCAGTAATCTTATTCTTTGATACGGTTAAGAGTGAGATGTAGCATACAATGAACATCACTATTTGATGACACAAGTATCAAAGTATCATCTCTTGTTGACATTTTTAATGTCAGTATGAACAGGGCAAAAAATGCTATAAATTATGATTTTAGTAAGTTGATTGGTATTGGCAGATATTCTTGTAAAATGCAAACCCAGGCACAATTAGGTAATATAATAGGTAAATGCATGGTTGCAATACATTAGGTCGATTTGTACTTCAGCTCTGCATTGACAAAACACTAGAAAGAACTTTTTCTGGTGTGTAATTTAAAAAAAATGAGTACCAGTTTTATTTCTTTATTAATTATCTCCCATTAATATGATGAAATATTTCTAATATGGTTACATGTTAACGTCATGTCAACCTTCTACAATATTGCCGCCATTCATGCACAATGGAATAGTGCTTTTCTATTTCATCTAGTTGCTTATATGAAAGACATCTTAGAATTGAAATAATATATAACAAAACTGTTTTAACATATCTCAATAAATAAGAATCAGTTATACAGCATTCGTATAATTCACTTGGGTTATGCTTTAAATTATTCCACAACCGCATAACCTCTTCGTATTATTTTGATATGTTTAAATATGGTTCTGCTACACATTGTTTCTTATTCTAATACGCTTGTCTTTGATAAAACATGCTTACGCTAGAATGACGTCACGTTAACATGCGGTGACGTCAAAGTTTTTATGCGGCCAAGAAAGAGCGCTACCATATTTTATCTACTGTTTTAAATTAAGGGGTTATTAGAATTGAAATTATTTATAGTAAAAGAGTGTATTTACACTATTTATACACTCGGGCGGTAACACGTCGTACAAATAATGCAATTATTACGCCCGTCCTGCATAAATAGTGTTAAAGCACTCTTTTTCTTATAATCATGTCTTAATTCTCTTATCTAGAATGACGTCACATTAACGTGTGGTAACGTCCAAGTTTTATTGCGACCAAGAAAGAGTGCTACCATGTGTTCAAACAAGGTTCTGGTACCTATTACTTCTTATTCTAATATGCTTGTCTCTGTTAAAACAAGCTTACGCTAGAATGACGTCATATTAACGTGCGGTGACGTCAAAGTTTTTATTGCGGCCAAGAAAGAGCGCTACCATATTTATCTACTGTTTTAAATTAAGGGGTTATTACAGTGGAAATAATTTATAACAAACGAGTGCTTTAACAGTATTTATACACTCGAGCTGTCATACCGTATAATCGCCCGTAGTGCCTAAATAGTGTTAAAACACTCTTGCCATAAATTATGTCTTTAATTGAAATTCAACTTATACCGGGATATAGAGTATGTTGTCTTTAATTGAAATTCAACTTATACCGGGATATAGAGTATGTTGATGTTGTCACTACTTTCGCCCGTACGTCAGTATGAAAGCGCTACTGTAGTATACATGTAGTGTCAAACGGTAGCATGGTTATATTATATATGTGCCAATAGAGTTCTGGATTGTCTAGAGTTAAAATCAATCAAAGTCTTCTCTCACATTGATAAGAGGATTGAAAATTGTCTATTTTTTTAACATACAAAATCATTCAATAATAACTATGAACAAAGCAAAAAAAAAAGGATTTAAAATGGCTGTCAGCATTTTTCATGTCCTTAAAATATGAAGGTTTTGGTGGAAAATTCTTCCCATTCCTATAGGAAGCATTTCCCACAGAAACGTATTCCCATGGGACACTTTTCCCTTGGGAAACTTTTTCCATTGGGACAATTTCCTATTGGATTCACATAGGAAGTGTTTCCAATGGAAAATACAAAAAAAATCTATTTTTTTAAATAAATAAACCTGCAAGTACTTAAAAAGCATTTTTATAAGACAGCTGTGATGCTTTTAATATTAACCAATAAAAAAGAGGTAAAAATTCTCATGGGAAAAGTTGGCCAAATGTTTCCCATAGGAAAACACCGTTCCCATGGGATAGCCATTTTCCCATGGGAAATGAAATGTTTGAATCGCAATATCTACAAAAATAATATGAATAGAATGGTAATAAATGTTGGTTGTTATAGAATAGGTATGGGCTTTCATTTAGTACTATTACTGTTTTTAAGTTTAAAGTCTTTGTAGAAGTACTTGCTGTTTTTTTCCAAATATTGTCCGTGGCAAATTAAAATTGGCGGTCATTTATATACACATTGTTTTGAAAACGGTTTAACAGACACCAAAGGCAATTAATGAGCCATACAATTAGATATGTCTTGTGTACTATTTTATTTCATGTCTATTGTTGTATTCGTAATATCTAAAAGAACATAACACCTTTCTAACCATTAAAAATGAACAGGTCATCTCACAGTTCCCGATAATCATTTCATTTTCGTAATGTGTCTCTGCCGCAGATGTCGTGCCAACCTAGGTAGCAATATACTGAGATTGTCTTTTTGGGTAAAACAATATAACCTTCAAAGCTATTCTTTGTTTTTGTTTTGCTGGGTAAACGGCACAACGACACAATTATAGGTCGAACGAGGTCGAAAGAGGACAATCTAGCACTGTATGGTGCAGGAAGACGCTATGTGTTCATCCGGGCCTTATGTACCATATGACTATTTCAATGACTGTAAATACATCAGTTTCCTATCACGTAGTACGTGTCGAATTAGACATTATCAAGACACAGTGCATTATGCAAACATTGCTAGAAGGGAAAAGTAGTAGAGCTAGTACTAAAACAGGTGAACATAAAGAAGATACTGTGAAGTAGCTGTACTCTCATTTCACGGTATATATAATATTATATGTACAAAAGATATATTTAAGAAGTATTTTTTATAGCAAAACAGCGCTTTATCACCATTTATACACGATGGGCGGTTATACGTCGCTGCGCCCTCGTAAAATTATTTCGGACGACGTATAACCGCCTGAGTGTACAAATTGTGATAAGGCACTGTTTTGCTATAAATTATTTCGATTCTAATATGTTCTTTATTGTAAAATTTATATAAAAAATAATGGAACTGTTCTTCGCGCAAGCAACAATAGGTCTTTGTTTATACACGTCAGGGCGGGAAATGGTAATACGTCTTGCGGCAGAGTTCATTTCGGCAAAACTTATTGCGAATTATTCAGCAAAGCGAATAACTAACTCAGATTTAATTTCAAATTGTGATGATGTTTAAATAATTAAAATCAATTGAACCATTCTGGGGGCTATTGAGTGACGTAAAATTTCGTTGTATATAAACATGTTATTTTAAATAAACATTATTTTACATTTGAAAAAGTGCAAAAGCGCTAAATTTCATTGAAGCGTACATGTACAGCCTAAATATCCCGTTGACGTGACGTCAACATAACATCGTTGTGATGATTAAAGCATTGTTGAACATCTCTTTATTGACATTAATAAATATTTACTAGTGTGTGTGTTACAGTTATATCTCATACATTTTTAAAAATGGTAATGACGTATCAAAAAAAAGTTTGAATAAAAGTAATCCCCACCAGGTCAATCCCTACAACACGCAATGGCAAGAAGGCATGGAATGTCTTTATAGAAAAGGAAGCATCGACCGTTTAACAGTCGACAACTTTCCTCGTTGCTTATAATGTTTGGCGTAATAGTTTCATATTGTTTCAGATCAGTATTTGTTTTTGGCACTGAAACAAAACATGTCTGACACTTGATTACGTAAATATCGCGTCTGGATATTGTCTCACATTGCACATAAGAGGTGGTTAAAGTCTGACGTTGGAAGCAAACCTAATATGCTTCAAATTATTTGTCCTTATTTCTGACAGATCTATCAAGGAAGAAATACACTTACCATATCTGTTTTCCGAACAATATTTTAGGCTAGAAAACGTGTTGAATAAGGGCCTGTCTCATAGAATGAAGAGTGGACCGGCGTTTTATATAAGGAGTCAAGCCAACTGTTTTACTGTATTATTCAGCAGTCTGACTTTATTACTACCGCAGCTCAAAACCTATTTAATTGGCATGCATATCATTTGACAAGCCCGTATTTCCTGTGACGACACTGATCTTCTTCTGTAATGTCAGCGGCCAATGCAAGCCCTTAATTCTGAATAAGAGTAATATTCACTAGTACAATCTATAACAACGTCTAGTATATTATTTCCGGTTAAGATTGGTCAGTTTTATTTTCTCCTGATTGGAGTAAACGATCAAGTAATAATTTAAAACATAAAAAAGAAGAAGGGTGTATGCAACTGAAAAAATGATACTTAGTTTACTAAACGCATAAGTGGCGGTACATACAAAATACAAATGACTGCTACCTTAATTGAGTCCACATAAAATCATCCCATATGTCTCTTTGAAGACATATTTTACTAGATTACAGTGTGCACCTAGACGTTCATTAATATTGTCCACATAAAACTCATTAAAGAGAATATTTGTTTTATAATTTCAGCCTTTGAAAGAGGGTGTCATATTTGCATGCCATTAAACGAAAACTCATTAAATAGAATCATTAGTTTAAAGGACATAGTCCTAAAAGCTGCATTTACGGGCGTTGAATACTGAAAGAGCTACATGGATAAACTAGATCTGGGATGGTATTGTAACATTTATCATCCTAACTGAGAGAGAGAATTTAACACGTAGTATGGCAAAAAGCGCTACCGTATAGCGGGTTATTTCTGCGGTCAAAATATTCTGCGTTTTGGCCCAAAAAATGTGAAACAAATTTCTGCGTGTTTTATTTCTGCGTTTTCACTTAAAATGGAAGAGAAATTTCTGCGTTTTCGATGCCAAGGAGGAGGTAATTCCTCGCATGATCGGACGTTGTGAGAATGATAGCGTATGAAAACAATAAGCTAAATTACTGTTAACTGCAGTAAAGTATCTTTGTATTTAATGAATACATTGTAGGATATAATAATTTGTGAAATGAAAAAATGTAAGTCCAACAACAAAACAGCAACTGCAAAATACGGTATATATATATAACGGTTACACTTATATAAAGGTTACTAAAGTATCAATTGTTTAGATGATCGCCACAAGGGATTAATAAGAACAACACAAGTGAAATTCACTCAGTTTATTTCATTCACAAAAGAAAAACGTTTTCTTAAGGATTTACAGTTAGGACTTTGACTGACCATCATACCTAATTATCATGATTATACCACTATCGGTAATTTTTAGATTTTCAATAATTACACCAGGCAATTGTGAACTTCGGATTACGTCGGATAACATAGCGTGAAACAACGTTGGTGAAATTAAAAAAATGCAGATTTTTTGCGTTTTAAATTTTTGCTGGATGAATATTCTGCTGGAAATATTTTTGCGATTCTACCGAGAGACCGCAGAAACGCAGAAATATTACCCCCGCAGATATAACCCGCTATACGGTATATCATTTTTGTTGATAAGAATTGTACAGACATGTAAAAGTTAATTAGAGCATTTTGACAGTGTCTTAAACGACAAGCAACCATAGAAATAAGATTAACATGGGCATCTCCTGTCATTCAGAAAATTCAGCGGTGTAAGTAATGGCGTTTTTAAGGTTAATCCACTCTTGGGATAGTTTAAAGCTAAACTCAAGATAAGCCGGACATATTCCTGATGCGCTGTTCTACTTTATTTGGCGGAACTTTTCTTTATGATCCTCTTTTGGGGACAGAATACAAAGTATTGTCTGCTATTGAACGGTCATGAAATGGTCGTTATTAATTATAAAGTGAATGTCACAAAAATATTTTAAAGCGGCAAATCTAATACGAATTTATTAACGTAATGACAGAACTATTTTAGAAAGAAATCAGTATAATATAGACGTACAGGTTACCGAAAAGATATGTATGTACCATTTCATGAAATAGACAAATGGTGCTGATGTATATCGTTATAATTAGTTAATAAAAAAGGACCTCAATGTATCTAACAAAATACTCCTAGCCACTTTCTATCATCATATGATAAAATTTACAAATTCGTACAATGACAATTCGATCTTTAAAATCTAATTACCTTACTAAACCGGTTGTGAATAGTAACCTCAAAAAAGAAAAAGTAGGGACCACCGAGGTCAAGTCGTAAAGGTCGCTGACTTTGAATCACTTGCCCACACCGACATGCGCTTGAAACTGCTTGGAAGTATAATTCTTCAAGTGCGGATTACGGAAGGTCGACGGTTTACCCGAGCGCCCATCCATGCCTAAAATTATACCCGCACAGGGTCTACCACTAAAAGCTTGAAACACACGCCATAAACCTAAATTGTGCCAGTATGACTCTAACCCTAACAGGTACAATAGAAAAAAGGAATAAAGGAATATAGCATTTTACAGCATTTCGGGTTATTTCCTGACCAGTTACACAAAGGTCATAAAAGTAACGGCAATCTTTTTGTATAAACTATACCGTTTAGTGAAATGATAGAGATATAAAATATGAAATAAGTCAATGAGTGGTGGATGGCGTAAAAATTGTTTACAGTATGACCACACATAACATTTAGAAGAAAGTAAATATGTATCCATTAAAAGACAGATAGATTCTTTGACATACATTGCAATCCATATTTTAAGAAAAATTGTTTTAACCTGTGTTTTACAATATACTAATAGATCACACCTAAATTAAAAAAACAAACTACATGTATTTGTTAGTTATTTAAAAATAACTAAATTGATTCGACAAGTTCTATGTAAAAATGGTAATTAGAAAACCTCATCGCTGTAATGAATTTCTCAGGTTGTTTCATCATCATCATCATCATCATCCTCATTAACACAATACATATCTAATATGACTCACTGTTCATGTATATGTATACTTTCTCATAAGTACTTCAGAGCAGATATTCAAAATTAATACGTGCAATTACACATATCAAAACGTTAACATCATTGACTATTAACACAGAACCAGACTGAGGCAAGATTACAATATGGAAGAACGAAATGAGCTGTTAGCAGACTTTTTTTAAAGTAAGCACTGTATTATCATGAATAACAGTTACGGAGAGAATGTAGTAAAGTCTAATATGGTCAAGTAAGTCATTAATGCTCGTGTATATGGCAAAAACACAGTTGCTTTGGATTGTAGGTAGATTTTAAGTGAAATATAAATGTGAATAATCCGTCCTTCTATATTTCCTTATTTCCTTTTAAAACGGTGACATTATTTGATTACTACATTTTGATGGTCAGAATGTTTACTAGAGAAGTTGTTATATGTTTTCTCGATTTCACATATTGTAGAAACCGCCTCGGTAGCCTGGTGGTAGAGCGTCCGCTTCGAGTGCGGGAGGTCGTGGGTTCGGTCCCCGGCCGCGTCATACCAAAGACGTAAAGATGGTACTAGTAGCTTCCTCGCTTGGCCCTCAGAATTAAGAGGGTAGTGCTAGGACTTGTCAGCCCGGTGTCAGTATAATGTGACTGGGTGGGGTATCATGTCACGTGTCTACGGCGTGATATTCCAGTGAGGCAGCACTATAAAGTTGGGCATTGTGCTCACTGCTACAAGTAGACACCGTCGTTTATATGACTGAAAAAATGTTGAAAAAGACGTTAAACCCAAACACACACACACACACACACACACACACCCACACCCACACACACACACACACACACATTGTAGAATTACGGGTGTCCATAAATCCTAAAAAAGCTTTTAATTTTCCCATTAAAAGTTCATTCATATTTGTATGAAACAAAGAATGGACTTCAGAGCAAAACAACATAGAAATGTTAGACCACTAGCACCATACCAACATATAACATTCTGCCAGAGGTTGTAGGTGCAGATGGGAGTATGCGGCTTTGGGTAGCTGTTTAGGCGACAACGACGCTTTGCTGTGCTGCCACTATAGCCGGGAATTCCGATCTGCACCTAATACCAGTGAATCTTTTTCATGCATGCAGTATTCAACAAATAAAAGTAAATATCAAACAAAATTCTTTCTAAAAGAACTTTTTTTTATCACAATAGCGTTTTAAACAAATGCAGGAATTTTACATCCGTAAACAGGAAGTATGTCCTCACGTTACATCATTAGTTCCGATATTGTTATATCATTTGCAATGAAACGTTATGTTTTAAGGTAATATAACGGGTTTTTAAATCGAGGAATATAATAAACGGGACAAAAAGGAACTGTCAAGGTAATTGATTTTCATGCATAAAACTCATTTGCAGAGCTGCGTATTTTAGATGAGAAATATGCGATTTAAATGGGCTAGTATGGTTGTCCCGATGGTGATCTAAGTCTACCTAGGTGTAACGTATGATAAATATACTAAGATTTTACACCGGAAAACCATTATTATTCACTGGGGAACTAATTTTCGAGGATTGCATAAAACCAAAAAGTATAAAATCAAACAAAGAAATGAAATTTTTATAAGTGCTATCATTAGAACGTGAAATCTACAAATTCATCTCCTAACAGTAACAGGTGTTTGCCCAAAACCACGAACATGAAAACTTTCAAAATCAAATCATCTCATAAACTGTTAAGTGATAAACCGAATGATTCTATAGTAACGACATAACAGTACATGTATGTTGAAATAAATTATACATTAATAGTATATTTAAATGACGTTATTTGCTGAAAGAACATTCGCAATTCAGACTTGTTATGCAAGAAACACATATTATGGCAATGACATGTTAGCCTATGCAATAATAATGATATTCTACATATAAATCGCGTACATACATTGAAGTATGATATTTGATACCAGAAATGCACTTGCATACACAACCGGTGTGTATGTCGTCGACCGCACCTATTATTACAAAATTCAAACATGAAAATTAAATACTCACGTTGCAATGATTCATTGTCAAAGCATAGCAGAAAAGATATTTATGCAAGTTATAATGTTTTAAAGTCATAGTTATCTGTCTCTATTTTTGCTTTCTTGAGTGATATCACACGAGAAAATTTCTTTGGTACAAGTGGGAGTGTCGACCAGGTTGGATGAACATAAAATCAAGTATTACCATTCTTATAACTAAAGAATACCTTCCTGTCGGTGTTGTTGCCAATACCTGCGTGTTTTAAGCGAAATGTACACTTAACTTTAGACGTAAAAGAGCCTAATGATGTGTGATGTGTCCTCCTTTTGTGTTTCCTTCGTTGCCGTCAGTGTCAGAGGACCTTATAGGTGAGTATTAAAGTATTTAATGTAGTAAGTATAAAGTAAGTAGTTATATAACTTCTTGCATATCTCTATAACAGGCAGTCAAATTTATGCTAACGACTACGTGTGGGCTCTAAAACCCATTATTTAATTGCTGATTTAAATATTTGCTTTGTAGTTCAACCTTTTGAAGACAACCAACAAGCAAAGGCCACTTTTAAGCTTTTGAAAATATGGTATTTACACAGGTTTCAGTTTAAATATAATAATATTACCATAATAGAAGCTTGATCTTGGATGTTGTACTTGGCTCAAAAAGATTTTTGTCAGATATGGATCATCTGAAGCACGCGATCGCGGAAGAGAATCTGCTGCGGGAAATTTTATGACAGCCAAATATTACACCCCAGATCAAGTGTTGCAATGATCCTCATGACACCTCATGTGCGAAAATGCACTGTCACACGATATTTTCAATAAGAACTTGTAAGCTTTGTTTACATATGTGATTAGTTGATCGGAAATAGTTATAAAAGTTTAAATCTAAATAAGAAAATAATGTTATTATCAGTTGTATGCACTTTAGAAGGTCTTAATGGAGAATCTGTAAGACTGGACTTTCCTTTTTTTTTCTATGTGTGGAGAGTGCAATATGTTTAGAATCGGGTCATCACTTGCGATACTGGTAGGCGAATACAAAGAATTTAATACATAAAGCGAAACTGAACCATATTATGCAAAGCAAGATTGATATTAAGTTTATATGCAAAAAAAAGCAAAGAAAAGAAAAAACATTGATGTGGTAATAAATTAAACAACACATGCAAAGGTAGGTGTACATGTATTTTCAAATCACCCAGACACCAAATTTTCTCAGCTGAACTTGTCTTTTTATACAGCACAAACTATTAATAGGAGCTGAAAAAGTCTGCATAAATATGCAAGCACTTGCTCAATATCAATATCGGCTTTCCTAAGAACCGGAAACCTTTCAGTCAGGTTTTACGGTTAATGAGGATGGTAACGGAGCTATTCATAGACATGATCTTTATATGCAAAGCGAATTGTTTATCTTTACTCCGAGATTTTCTCAAAGTGACTCGTTAACATTACATACAATGCCGTTTTCGAGATTTGATACAAGAATGATATGCATTAGAAGGATTGCAAAACTATAAATATGAATGAAAAGAATATGAGCCGCGCCATGGGAAAACCAACATAGTAGCTTTGCGACATGCATGGATCCAGACCAGCCTGCGCATCCGGGCAGTCTGGTCAGGATCCATGCTGTTCGCTTTCAAAGCCTATTGCAATTAGAGAAACCGTTAGCGAACAGCATGGATCCTGACCAGACTGCGCGGATGCGCAGGCTGGTCTGGATCCATGCTGGTTACAAAGCCACAATGTTGGTTTTCTCATGGCGAGGCTCATATGTTCTTCAATGCTATTTTTGTTGTCGTTTTCACACTTTGCAGACACATCCGTTTTCATTAGATATTTGGTAGCTCCCTGTCACGAAACTGAACGTGTATAAAGACATATTGAATTGTCATGAGAAAATTGCAGAAAGACTTATAATAAGCTAAATTACACATGACCATGAAACTGCGATGGGCGTTCTCTCATTCGACAGTATACTCAATTAAAATGAATTGCTAACAATGAATAGTAACGACGAGATAGTTTTGAACAAAGAAATGAGTGAGTATGCTACAATATGATTTTCTTACACAAAAAATGATCCCTGACCTTTAATATCAGGTTTGACCTTGACTTATTTTGATAACCTCTTCAATCACAACATCTGACATATACTAGTATACAATAAAATAAATGACGATCAGGTTCTTAAATGGCAAAAATCTTTTAAACAATAAAAAAAAAAATACAAAAAGGTGGTATTATTGCAACATTTCACACGCTTGTTTGACCTCTGATATTATTGTTGACATTGACTGTGTTGAGATTAGATATGCATACCAGACATCGCATAACATTTATACATTAAAATGAATTTGTATCAGTGACTAATATCGACAATATATTATTGACAATAAGAAACGTCCAAGAGCTATTTGTTCATTCTTTTACCTGAAAATGACATTTGACCCTTAATGTCACATTTGACCTTGATTCATTTCTAAAGATCTCTTTATCACTGACATTGTGGGACATATATAGATAAAGATAAATCGCGAGCAGTTACTAATAATTATAAAAATATCTTTCATATTGCAAACAGGAAGATATTAATGCGATTTTTCACACAAATTTCACCTTTGACCTTTTATTTTAGCTTTACTTTTCGCTGTTTTGGGATTACCTCTGCAGTGCTGACTTTACCTGACATACAAACATTAAAACGAATTAACTTCAGCGACTAATAATTTTAAAACATATTAAACAGCTTAGAAAAAGTAAACGTAATATTTTTCCTTTTTTGCATGAAATGAACTTTGACTTTCAATTATCAAGGTTGATCTTGACTCTTTGCGATAAGATTTGCATTGCTGACTTTGACTGATATATACACATTACATAAATAAATATGAGTGACTTATGATAACAAACTATTTTTAAAGAATAAAAATAAATTTCAAATACGCCATTTTTGTGATTTTTACCTAAATTTGGCATTTGACCTTGAATAGCCAGTTTGACCTTCATTCCTTTTTGATTAATTTCTTATTGCTGACATTGTTTGACATATATACACTTACTGACAATTAGATAGTGACTGTTATCAAACAGTGAAAAATCTGCTAGATGTAAACTTTACAAACTTAACACTAGCCCTGATAATTTTATAAGCGAGTTTTACCTCCCCTATTGCAAACATAAATATAGATAGGCACGCCTTTGACACTTAAGAAATGGGTTTTCATGGAGGATATGAACTATTATTTCCAAAAATAAATAAATTTCTTTTGGCCTCGATTGTTTCAATAAAAGTATGTGGGCTCTCTGACCGTCTGCAAAATGTCAAATTTATACTTTGTGCATGCGCACTTATATTTTGGCTGGAAGTATTTGTTTTAAGTCATTTTTTTTCAGCAATTATAAAACATCTTCACGGATACATTTTGAAAAAAAATGTTACAAAAGTGTTGTTTTTCGCCATTTTTCTAATTTTAACGATAATTTTCTTTTCTTTTGTTATTTGATGATTTTATGGAACTACAGCAACAAATATAACAGAGCATATCAGTCGTTCATAAAATAAGATAATATCATGGTTGTTTTAATTTCATGCGATTTTGTCTAGTGGAGTATCACGTTTGTTCAAGTATTATAACTCAAGAAACTTTATTTTCTACTGGCCAAGATAAATGTACACGATGACGTAATTGTTACGTATGTTTTATGAAATCGTTGTCTCATTAAACTTAAATTTTGCATAACGTACATATAGTTTAAGTAGGATAACGACTTTTTTAAAAAGCAACGGGAATTCCTTTTTTCAGAGATGACTTTTGAGTTTTTTACTGACACAGTAAATAAATACTTCCTAGAATTTAGCAAAACACTTTGTTATATTTCTTCATTACAATTACACATTAAGTGTTTTCGCAATTTGGAAACTTAATGCTATGAGCGGACATAATATTACACATATTGGCTTATTCGTCTGATAAAGAACCGTATATTATTAAGATGACTGACATATTGTCTGAGCTGGAGATGTTTTGGCACTGAAACATGTCAATGAAAGGCACTCGATTACGTATTGTCTCTTACTTTGCATATTTAAAGATGCATAATTCAAACTTAATATGCCTAAAATCACGTAAATAATCACAATAAGCACGAGTGCTTTGATTTGTATAGACAACATAGAAGAATCAATATAATTGTCACAATAACCTTCCGTTTAGGGTGAAAATGAGACGCAACGAAGCATTATAATTCATTGTAGGTCTGTCTGCCCTATGCTGCCAAAGCAAAGATTATTTGCTACACTAAATTAAGATTAAAAGAGTAAAAGTTGCAATATTAATATGCTGTGGTGCCGACTTAATATGTGCCTAATTCATGTAGAGTATGGGACCAGTCAGTACACAGTCAGTTTACATTTTTATTGCATGATAAGGGAACAATGGCTGTATAACGTTTTCACAAACCATGCGTCACTTCACTGGCATGTATTAGGCTTTCAATTTCACCTTTGACCAAAGATGTTTGCTAATACATTTATAACAATAATCCAAGATCGGATAAATAAAAAGAATTAACATACTTGAAAAGTATTAAGCGGAATGTGTTTCGACAACCATTGAAATACAAAAGATGAAGTGCTGCTATTTAAATTGATTCAACAACAAAAAAAAAACATGAAATGGCTCTTGGCAGACAAATTTCATTACATTACATAGGACAACCTGACATTCAATAATATCATCAATATTAGCCAATATCATCAATATTAGCCATCATTAAAAGAAACATTTATTTTCTAAAGACGTTATCGTGTAAGCATTCAGCTAAAAACACAATTTAATGCCTTCATTCCCTGTCCCGATAGACAGATCTTCAACAATGGTCTGAAGCAATCCTCTTTCAAAAGGTTCCATTAGGTAAATTTTAAGGAACCACCAGAGTTTTAAACGACTTTCCATGAACAGCGGGGTCATTACCAAACTAGGCCTGTAACATCCTTGCATAGACCTTTAACGTTTATTCAGATGGTTTAGGGGCCACCTAAGCAAACAAATAAAAACTTTAAATCGGCCTTGTTATGTACTGTTTGAAGACCTATGTCAGATTTAAAACTGGGTCATATGGGGTCAAAAACTAGGTTATCCGGTCAAATCAAAGGAAAAACTTGTTAACACTCTAGGTCATGTTGTTACCGTATTTTCATGAAACTTTGTTAAAATGTTTATCTTGATGATTACTAGGCCAATATCTAAACTGGGTCAAGTGGTGTCAAAAAGTCGGTCACCACTGAAATCAAATGAAAACCTTTTTACTCTGTAGAGGCCATATGTATCTTCCTGTAACTTAGTTAGAATGTTTATCTTGATGATTTCAAGGCCAAGTTTAACAGGTGATCGATATAGGGTCATCACGACCCTCTTGTTGAGCCTGTTCATGGACGGTAGTGGAACTGCACGCTATCCCCCACATTTATGAATCAAACTTAAACCTCATGCTTAAAATAAATATATTTGATAACTTTTTCCAGGATCACTGACTCTCAATCCTGACTAATGAGTATTCAATTAGATGTTTCTCTCATACTAGTTGCTAAAGTTTGACTGATGGTAAGGAGTTAAAAATTAAGTATTGAGAGACTTATGATGGAAGTACATTTGAGCAATCAAATGGTAAATGTTGATCTTTCAATCTTTGAACGGTGTAAACGGCTGTTCTAAATACATTATATCAAAAGACGTATTACTGCTCGAATAAAAAACATTGTTAACTGTCCGATATAGGAAAAAATACGCACATTCTTATTATGTTTGCATGACATACATAGATCATAACAGGAAAGCAGAGCGTGTTAACATGCTATTTCTTGTAAGGCTATGTCAAAATAAGGACTGGGATATCTTATATTTGCAAGTGTGATGTCTCATTCCATAGGGAGCTCGAAGAAAAAGTAGAAGTGTGTCACTTATAATAGAATTTGCTAACATAGAATCATAAAGACAATATGAAGTCAAAATCCGAGAGTTCCATTCCCAAGAGATCAAAATAACACCAAGTTTGTTTGATTAAAAGCAACTGGTGATGTTCTTCTATTTTTGTGGCTAATACAAAAATCTATTGACCAAAATCATTTACAAGCATAATAAGGTTAGTAGACGTGTGGAGTAATATTTTGTAATAACGATCAGACATCAATTTTGTCATGTTAGCGTTTTATTTGTAATGTTTATTAATACTGTTAAACAGAAAACGTTACTCTGCAGGAGTTGATTTTAATATTTGCTCATTGGGACACGGTTATGTCCGAGGATTTATTTGGAAATAACCAATTGCGAAAACAATCATAGATCATAAGTACAATATCAAAGAATAACATTATCTATAGTAAGCAATGTTAAGATTAGTTGGTTCTTGAAAAATGCTATCTTATGCATTAGAATATCATAAATATAGATTAACAGATAAATAGGTTATAGGTCCAAAGGAATTGCTTTTTAACTTTTTATATGTTAATTTGCAAGTATCAACAAAGGAAAGGGATTCTCTCAGTCCGTTATTCGGAGGCGTTCTCATAACAGATATTAAAGTTATCTAATACATGACTACATGTGCAATCTGATTAAAATCATTTCCAATTAATACTACACACCTTGGATCTGAGGACAGGCTGTTCAGACACTCCTTCACCAAGCAACGCTTTGCTTCCAACATTCTGAAAGTGAAAGTAAAAGTTTAGAAAAATCTATATTTAACCTGGGATTCCAGTTATCACGTATAGTTTTATAATTCTAATAAGTAAGCTTATATAAACGCACGAGAATTAGTTGTTTTTCCTTTTTCCATTCATAATTGAAAAGCGTTAGCAAGGGATACCGGAGGTAAATTGCCTTAATTATAAAGCTTTATTCTATATCTATTTTATCTGTCCAATCGCGAACGTTCATTTGCAACACGTGACCGTACAATATATTACGGTATTTGGATATGTATTTGGACGCACGCGCGTACAAAAAAATCCTGTATTTTCTGTATTTGGACGGTTCAACAGTCCCATGTTAAACATACGAAAAAGCCCAAACCGCGTGAACATGTTCCGAATGTAAATCGGATGAAGTAGGCGCTCTATGTACAGAGTTTGATTATGCGTCTTGAAATCTGGATTTAATTTGAGTTTTTTTTTGTTTACAACACACAAAAACGCTTCAAGTGATAACAATGCTATCTAATTTAGATATTAAAACGTTCGTTAATAATCAAAAACTTAAAAATACAGTAAAAAGGATCATCAGATGTTGGAATACTTGAAAAGTCGTTAATAGAAGTCGAAAAACGGGGAATTAAGCCTTGTCCGCGCTTTTAAGTCGAACAGTTTTCATCCGATCTTCACCAAACTTGCTGACTATGTTTGTGGGCATAATATCTCATCCAAGTATTATTACCACCCAAATCGCCAAATGGCTGTTGTAGGGAGGTTGCACCATATACTTTTTTAATAATGATACGCAGAAAAAAAACATTCAATGAATTACGTATATTACGTATGAAGCGAAATAAATATAGAATAAAAAGTTTATTTTAGGCCTAACAGTTTATTGTATAATATATATTTACACTCAAACCAAGCTGGGAAAAACTCGAAAAGGCAGGAATACAATATTCAGTGAAACATTGTTAATTTAAACTATTATTATAGTAAGACAAAATAGATATCGAATAAAAAGGTTATTTAACATTGTACTGTACAATACGAGATATATTTGGACTCGTACCCAGCTGAGAAAACCATATTGAACTCGCCTAGCGGCTCGTCCAATATGGTTTTCTCAGCTGGGTACTCGTCCAAATATATCTCCGTATTGTACAGACCAATGGTAAATAACCTTATATTTTATTCAACCATCGATAATTACGTGTTTTTATGTTGTGTATAGGTCAAATACGCAGGAAAATATTTATTGTCGCAGCGGCCTGGGCTCGATTCCCGACTCGGGCCTGATTAGAAATAGGAATATTAGAAATCCGATTACACAGAAGATGAATTTATATAGGCTGTCTTCCGATCTAACTTTTAGGGAGATCGAGAACTTTAGTCAAATTGACTACATGTGTCGCTTTGGAAAAGTTAAATAGAAATGCTCATGAAACAAACGCTACCTGTAGGTAGTTGTTAAAAAGCGGAAAACATGTGACACAAGAAGCTAATGTTAGCAGATATCTATTTGTATTTGTTATTCCTATTGATTTTAATCCATTAGTCATAATATTATATTTATTAATTCAAGTTTGACATGATCTTAAAAACCCGTGTATTTAGACTTCATTTATATTCTCTCATAATGAGATTTCTATTTGGCATTCAGACAAAAAGACATCATATTAATTGAAACATGTGTATTTATTACGAAACAATTTACATAAAAATATCACATCAAAATATAACTCTCAAATATTTACGATAGTGTCTTGACCAAGAGACAGGCACAATACACAGTTTCTATGTCATTAATGTTGCCAATATAAAAATATCATTGATGTACCAATCAACCATTATAATTATAATCATGTGATTTCATCGATTTTCAAAAAGCGCTATATAAACAGCTTTAACTTTAACCGTTCCTACCTGTATCAACAACAGTACCATATCACCCGTGCAAGTGTGATTTTGTTTCATTAAGACTTAAAACTAAAACTGTATTGCTGTGCCAAAGATTATGGCGTATTCCATAACTATTCCATCCGATTATGCTTTTTCTAATTAACTACAGTAACTATTAATTAAAGTATAAGAGTAATAATACCACAGTTTGGTTTGAAGTATATACAGAAATGATTCTATAAAATGAAATAAAATTATCCCGAAATAAGAAAATGCTGGTAACGTTTTAATTCCTATTGGTTTTAAGGGCGATATTTGGTGAAAATGAATGTGCTGTGCAGGCAATGTACACCTCTTTATGACATCAATATGTTAACATAAAAACATTCATGATAATTTGCATTTGAATCACTAACTCACACTGAAGTCAGTTTGATACCATAATATGCCAGTTTACACAACGAAGATGCATATGGTTTTTACATTCTATTTATTCTTATATTTATTATTGCTCTTTCATTTATATCAAACGAGATGAGTTACTTTGGTATAAAGTAGAGTATCATGTTGGATGAGCATATTATTGATAAAAGATTTTATCATTCTTGTAATCAAGTTGTCGTTTCCTGTCGCTGTTTCTTTTATGTCAGTGTCATAAATGAAATTTACGCTTAATCTCAAAATGTTTTTTTCAGAAATCAAAGCCAAAGCCAGTAAGTAACCGGACTGTCGGATGTCTAAATCATGTTTAAATAAGTATGTTAAGCTTTCTGCACATTTCTATACAGTATAGTAAAACTTGTGTTGAAGACCACCTGTGAAAAGAAACATCCTAGCTCTTAGATTAATAGATTTAATTGCCGACTGAATTTGAGGAGGATAAATTCCAAGGCTTATTATATATCTATTAGTTTTCCAGTGAATTACGAAATATCAGTTTGAAATATATCTGGAAAATTTCGCAGTCAAAAATATCATATAGATTTTTGTCACTGCTAAGAAACTGTAAAATGTGTAAATTTAGTTAAAACTCATGAACATCATAAAACATTTTCACGAGTTGCAATGCATCTGAAGTTCATCCATGAATGAATGAATGAATGAGTTGGGTTTTACGGCGAATCGACACAAAAAGGTCATATATCGCCGAGAAAAAAAGTTAAATGAATTACGTTAATTTTAAAGCATCTATAAAACTATTAAAGTAAAAAGGTATATACATATATAGCGTAAAAAGACAATTGCAAACATAAAAAAGTAAAACATGTAAATAAAAATCAAATAAAGTTCAAAATTTTATGATATAGCCTATTTGTTTCAAAAATTGCAAAATTTTGTCGGCAGAACTTGATCAAACAACTCTTTTAACGTTTTCTACATTATAGTATGAATTGCGCGGGGATCGAAGTCAACACAGTTGATTAAAATATGTTTAATAGAAAGCGGTGTTTGACATGGTACACACTCAGGTTGATCTTCATTGTTCAAAAGATACGAATGAGTTAACTGAGTATGACCTATTCGAAAACGAGAAAGAACAACTTCCTCCCGGGCGAACAGATCTATTTCCCGGTGCCATTCACCTAAAGTAGGTTTAATTTCACGAAGTTTATTGAACGAAGCATTGTTCCATGAAGACTGCCATTTAGTTAAAATATATTTGTTGATATTTGACCTAAAATTCATATACGGTAATTTCAATTTAGATTGATTAAATGAAAGTGATTTCTTTGCTGCGGTATCAGCATCCTCATTTTCCATGAATACCAACATGACAGGAATCCAACAGAATATGATGGACTTCTTAAAAGATAGTTCATGAACCTTGACAAGAAAAATTTTGAATGAGAGGATTTTTTCTGTATGACGGTTGTGTATTGATTGTAATACAAAAGTGAGTCAGAAAAGATGATAAAACTTTTCTTCATTATATTCTGAAATAAAATTAAGGGCCAAATCAATAGCTTTTGCCTCGGCTGAAAAAATTGTAGCGTTATTTGGCAAGCGAATTTGATTGATGCAGATTGCTAACGGCGGCACATCCAACCTTTGAATCACTTTAGAACCATCTGTATAAATTGGAAAATGTCTTTGTAAGTCGACTTGATTTCATTATATTTGGACTTGAATATTTCAGGGTTTGTTTCAGACTTTTTCAAGGCGGTTTTCATTCAAAAAGAACTGTTGGAGAACTAAGAGTCCATGGTGGTGTATTCAGAACTAAGTTTTCTTTGATATCATCAAATTCAAAATCAGTTTCCTTCATAGAATTGCTGATGCGAAACCCAAAAAGGTTTAATTTGTTTTGGTTTTCTGCCCATACGAATCCTGGTATTTGGGTTTAAAATATATTTTATGAGCAGGATTGGTTTTTGTTGGCAGCTACCCTCAGAGCATATTTAATGACAGTTTTCACGTCTCGTGTAAAGGAGGGTTCGTTTGCTTCAAATACAAGCTTTCAACAGGCGATGTTCTAAATGCGCCAAGAGCAATACAGACCTTGATTATGAATAGTACCAGCATCTGTAAATACGATTTTCGGGCTGAACCATAAACAACACAACCGAATCTACTTGGATCGAATCAAAGCTCTATACAGCCCTTAAACAAAACCCTTGCGATCTGCTCCCCAATCAGTATTTGAAATTCCTTAAAAGATTCAACGATTTCAAACTTTTGGCTTTCAGGTATTTTAAATGTGTGGTATAAAAGAAAGTTTTTTATCAAAAAATAACACCAAGAAATTTTGCTTCGTCAACAAGGGGTATTTTGTACCATTTAGAAAAAGCTCAGGTCACAATGTTGTTTCCGTAATTGAAAAAAGTGGACAACTGAGTTTTTGATTGGGAAAATTTAAAAACCATTTTCCCATCGCCCAAGTTTGAACTTTGTTCAAACACTGCTGTAATTGGCGTTCAATCGACCCATTTTTGAACGATAACATATTAGAAAGTCATCAACATATAATAAACAATCTATCCCTGGTGACAAACATTTCACATATTATTAATTTTGATGCTAAAAAGTGTGCAGATAAATGAACCTTGTGGAACTCCCTGTTCTTGCTCAAAAGAGTCAGAAAGGGTAGAACCAACACGTATTTTAAAAAATTGCGATCTGATAAAAATTGCGATAAAAATGTTGGAAGACGACCTTTTAAAACCTAAGTCTTTAAAGATCATTCATAATACCATATTTCCATGTAGTGTCATAGGCTTTTCTAAATCGAAAAAGACAGACACTATATGCTCTTTTTAAAAAATGTATCACGAATAAAATGTTCCAGTCGAACAAGATGATCAGTTGTGCGCCTGCTTGCGAAAAACCGCTTTTGAAAGTTTGTAATAGGCCTTGAGATTCAAGATACCAACTAGTCTAGAATTGATCATACGTTCTAGCGTTTTACATAAACAACTGTAAGTGCAATCGGTCTATAATTACTGGGTTATGCTATCTTTCCCGGGTTTTTGGTATTGGGAATAACTATAGCTTCTCTCCAGGAATCTGGAAAAATGCCATTTTTCCCCACGTAATGTTTAAATTTCAAGTAGAGGTCTAATGATTCTTGTGGTAAATGTTTCAAGAGTTGATAATAAATTTGGTCCGGCCCAGCTGCGGTATCGTGACTTTTATCTAAAGCGTCAAGCAATTCTGTGAGTGAAAAAGGGTTTTTATTATAATCTTCATCATTATTTGAATCAAAATTTAAAGGTTTACTTTCTTTAGTCGATTTTATGTTTTTGAAACCTTTATCATAATTGTTTGATGAAGAGTTTTTTGAAAAGTTTTAACCAAGTGTATTGGCAATGTCCTCCTTGCTAGTTTGCAATAGACTGGTCTGACTTTGTAAGATGGGAAACATTTGAAGATTTTTTCTTTTCCACTTATTTGCGAATCATTTCCCAGACTTTTTTAACCGATGACCTAGAATTAAGTTTTGAAACTATGAATGCCATGATTTTTTCTTTGCTTGTTTATAGTTCTGCGAGCTTTGCTCTCAGAATTTTAACTGATTGTAGGTTTTCTTTCGTCGGCCGTATATTGAAACTTTTTAATGGCCGCTCTACTTTTCGAACGCAGTCTTACAATCATCTTTATACCAAGGCTTATTTTAGTTTACCATTTCTTGAAAATTTAGGAATGGACTTTGTCAGCAATATCGGACAGAAGAACTGAAAACCGATCAATAGGATCATAAAAATTAGTAAAATTCTCCAAAATCAAATCATTTTTTCATAGGTTTCAAACTGCTTCCAGTCAGCTTTATTAAATTTGAAATATGAAGGGTGGTCTGATGGCAGATTAGAAGTATTTGAAATAATAATTGGGGAAAAGGTCACTACCATGCAAATCATCCAGTACTTTCCATTCAAAATCAAGAAAGATGTTCGGTTGACAAATTTTCAAATCAAGCGAGGAAAGGTTACCTGTTGCAGGATGAAGATAAGTTTTGATTTATCATTTAACAAACAAAGGGCATTTCTTTCAATAAAAGTTTCAATAATTTGACCCTTAGTTGCCGTCAGAACAGCCCCAAAATTCATGATGCCCATTGAAATCTCCCCTAAAACAAAAATGGTTGTGGTATTGTTTTATAAGATCATCAAGATCTTCAAGATTTAGTTTAAATTTGGGGGGTATGTAAATCGAACAGATAGTAATTTGGGCGATGTAATGTTACGTTTATTGCAACTGATTGAATACTTGTATTTAGAACAATTTGTCTGTGAGGGCATGCATTATTAATAATAATAGATGTAAACCCCCAGAACTCTATAGTGTTAGAATTTATGAAGTTATACACTGAGTAATTTTGAAAGCTATTTTGTCCGTTTCTTTAAAAATGTTTCACTAAGGCACATAAGTGAAGGGTTATATTTTGATAGAGTAGAGAATTTCATTATAAATTTGCTTTAAGTCCACGGGAATTCCCATGGGTAATTGTACTTTCCTTTACAATGGGAAACAAAAATTGAACGACTGGAAATTTTAAGTATAGTGTTGCATTGACTCAGGGGTAGGGAACCTTTTGATCTTCCCCTCCTTTGTGCTGATTAAACTCGGCGGAGCAGTAATGGCGGATCGTCATCATCCCCCCTGTCAAAACCGGTTCAAATCAAGAGGGAACCGGTTATGGGTTTGTATGGGGTCATCCGATCCCTTTCCAAACCATCAGTTCTCAAGTCAATTTTTTTTTCGGGGGTTTGACTACCCCACTTGATTAGTAGTTGATGTAGCATTTGCTTTGTTGATTGTGAATTGCGTAGTTTGGAACATTTTGTACAGCTGGTGGCAGCCTTGGTTTTGCAGCTGCATTTGAACTGCTGGTGTCTGAACAGGTTTTGCTGGAACTTTTGGCTTTTCGTTTTTAGCATTGGAACGGGCACAGAATCAGTTTGCGTAGACGCATCAATACATCGAGTTGATTTGTTTGATGTAGATTTTGTTATGGAAGAATAAGTCGATGTCAGTGAAGGAGATACGAATTTGGCATTTGCAAATTTTTCTTGCTTTAGGAAATCCAACACCCTGTGTGAATTTGACATGGAGAACTTCCTTCACAATCCTCCATGTCTTGCAATCTCGAGACCTAGCTGAATGCGCTCGCCGCAATTCACACAACGCATTGGATACTTGCAGGTGTCATGTTCGTGAGAATATCCATTTTGGCAGCATTTTGGACAATGTGGTCAGCTTTACAGGTCTTTTCGTTGTGACCAAACTTGAAACCCAAATTGTAACACTGAAGAGATTTGGTATGTAAGTAGTAACCTTTGTACGTAATAGCCAATGTTTATAAAAGAAGGTTTGAACGGAATGCCAAATGTTAGAATGATAGTGTTGGTGTGGATTTCTTCCCTAACTTTTTTATTTTGATGCGTCTCGCAAGCTGTTACGTGTTTAGCAGTAAGTTCTTTAACAATCTCCGCCTCTGATACCCAGCAAGATCGGGGCACGAATGACCCCCCTTGAGGAGTTCAAAGTACGGTGCGGTATACATTTGCACGGATGGTTAAAGAGGATGTAATGCCCAAATAGATTTTTTAGCGTGTGCTGCTCTGTCAACTCAACGAGCAGATCACCAGTACGCAACTTTTTTAACTGATTTAGGAAAACCAGCTATACTTTCCCATTGTTTCTCAATTGCAAACGGTGAGATACTTGTCATTTTGAAATCTTCGATATTTGATTGAATGAGTAGAAACTGGGAAAAGCCATATTTGATGGAGAGGTTGATGAGAAATTTTCACCTTCCATGCCGTCAGAATCCGTTTTTTTGGTATGCGGTCGTTTTTTATTTTGATTTTCCATACTGAAATATTAAAATTCGTCCACTCGCAGCCCCCACCCGCCGCGGAGTCCAACATGGAACATGAAAACAAGCGGATATCCAGCTCATACATGTTAGGGATACTGTAAATGATATACTCGGCCCGGTATTTTAACAATCTTGTTTATTCACCAAATGTATTGCAGAAATGCAATCACGGGATTCAAGGGATTGTTACTCTACCCACCCGATTGGCCTAAGCCACCGCCTTCTAGGAAACATAGATTGAATACATATGAAATATATTGTTAAATACATTTGTGTGAACGTAATATGATGTTTATTGATGCAGTAAAATGTGACAATAGAGCAAGTAAAGACAGGTTTTGTGTAACGTATTTTGTTCCAAAGTTGTGTTTTTGAAAATATAAAAATTATCACATAAAGATGCAGTTTGAAATAAACGATAGAAAATGTAAACGTTTAAAGGGGAGATTTCCTAGGGCTTGGCATGACTAGCCGATTGATCGTCCGGCCTATACGACCGCCTGAACGTCTACACCGAATTGAGGCCAAAGATGTGTATTGGCACCCACATCCCGGGGAAAAAGATGCGCACATGCAAACAAGTATGCATCATCTCCCCGGGATGCCATGGGCACCTCAACATCCCGGACCCTCCTCTCCGGGTTACGGCCGCCACCCACGGCAAAACAGGTGGCTCCATTTTCGGGGGAGTCGTACCCCTCTGCATGGAGATACAGCCAGCATTTTCTATCCCCCCGCCGGCAAGGGGCTCATCCATGAAAGATATTTCAATCTTACACTGAAACATTACAATTATTAGTTAATGACTTATGTACAAGTTTTGTAGATATTGCCTTTGATTAAAACTTATTGTTATGTGGAATTGTTCGAAGTATAGCTGTAAATCAAGAACTTTATTTTTCGAAGGGTTTGGTGTCTGAGAAATTTTTAAAATGATAAACAAGCATAAAATAGTTTTCAAAACAATGGTTTGAATTTTTTACATAAGTTACATTGCTACTTGAAACGTGCGCAAAATTTTAAATAAATGTGAAAAATTATAAGCTTCAGTGTTTTTGATATTTCTCTGTCTGCAGACACGTCTGTGTTCATATTGGACTGGCTCTATGTTAACAAAATACTTCTCGGTATCAGCTTGGTTCGATAGCGTAATTCACTAGAACATCCATATCAAATTCAAAATAAGACTGACCACTAACACTGAATTATCACTTGAAAACTATCTTTAACTGAGCCGCGCCATGAGAAAACCAACATAGTGGCTTTGCGACCAGCATGGATCCAGATCAGGATCCATGCTGTTCGCTAACAGTTTCTCTAATTGCAACAGGCTTTGAAAGCGAACAGCATGGATCCTGACCAGACTGCGCGGATGCACAGGCTGGTCTGGATCCATGCTGGTCGCAAAGCCACTATGTTGGTTTTCACATGGCACGGCTCAACTTAGCATTAAGTTTTAGACATGCAATTTAGGTATAAATGACAAGTAAACTCAACTGAGACTAATAAGGTTTTGAGAATTTGAGGTATCACATAAGTTCGTATGTTATCAGAAGAAAACATGCCGAGCAAACTTTGCAACAAGAAGTTATACAAACTATTAACAAGACTCTGAACATATTGCGCTGATGGTTCATTATATTTACATAGATAGTCCTTTTGATGAAGCCAACGTTTTACAATAACAACTGAATTGCAAATCTAATACGGCCAATATAAAATATACAGAAGAATTCGTTTTACATAAATCTTAAATGCCTTTCTGTATTAAACCATGATTAAGCGATTGTTACCATCGTTTCTCATTATGGTGCTTTATCATAATTTATACTAAATTTTATTCGACAAAATTAACAGTTATTTATTATATTTTGAAAGCATATAAACCTATACATTTGGAAAGGTCTTTTCTCGAAACGGATAAAAGCCAAAACAGATCAAAGGGCTTATTACTGCAACACTTTCCGCTAGTTAAAAATAGATTGTAGTAAATTTGAGCTATATTCCATCCTTGAGGGATTCGTTTCAAGTGTATGACTTTTTTGTGCTGTAATTCAAAGAACATTGCAAAGATACCTCTTCTATATATTTCAAAAGGAATAGATACTTAATAAAATATATCACATTAGTTTTGTTGTAACTTTGTATTTATAGTTACATATACAATTGTTGCTATTCGGAAAATAGATATCATCATCTGATATCATGTAACACGTATGCACCTCTTCTTCCTATTTACGAACCGCAAGTTCTCAAGATGTTTGTCGTAATAGTTTTCTATTGTCTCGGTGTTAGATATTTTGGCACTGAAACAAAACATGATTGACACTCGATTACGTCAGTATCACGTCTGATTATTGTCTCGTATTTTGTATACTATAAGATGTGTTAAAACTCTGTTGCCCTATTCAAACCAAACATGCCTTTAAATTTATCCGAATTTCTGGCAGAAAGCTTGAGTATTTTTGGATTTGACAGACATTCATGATAGTAGAATCAATATACATTTTGTAGTTATATTCCATTGGGGGGAAAATGAGTTTAAATGGAAGTGAAATACAGCAAAATGTAGGTCTAAAATACATTTTATTATGTCTGCTCAGTCAGCAAACTGTCTATCTGTCACGTTGTTTGCTATGTTATACTGAACAAAGTTCAAAATGGTAACAATTCCAGCAGGTTATATATGTAACCTAGATGTACAAAGCGGGTGGAACTTGCCCAGCTTACATATAGTATTGCCCAGCTTACATATAGTATTGGACCGGCCAATAACTGAATAAAGTCAATACCGTCCACGAACAGACTCAAGCAAACCGAGCCTGCAACATTGTCTTTTTATTTTTGTTCGTGTTTAGCTACCCTTAGTGTTTCTACTTTTTTTGTACATGTGTCATTTTAATTTACATGGTTATCATGTTTAACACAGGACAATACCCCGGTAACACCTGTGGCAAATACAGCTTTTGAATTCTTACAGCGTATATCATTCATTACGTAGATGCTACAACAGTAACAGCGTCCGATCGATCATAGAAACGGTCTTGATTTGACCCGACATACCGTATTTGAACCTAAGCTTCTAAAGCAACTGTGAGCTATTTTCAATTTGTATTTTATGTTGATCGTAGGCAATAAGCAAATATAAACAAGAGTGCCAGAATGTCACAATATACGCCCACCACAGCAAATTTCTTTACTCTAGCACCTGTATTTGCAAATGGAATTTTAATTTTGTGGTTGTTTAGTAATCATTGTAAGTCATTTGTTTTTCTAAGACCACAAAAAACTCCTTTCCAGGTAGAGATACATTAAAATACACCTAAAATTTGAAAGTAACATCTATGTTGTACCACAGAAAAGTGGTCTTGTTTTTTCCCTACGGTCAGTTATAAAAAAGTTACAATATAAGTTATTCATAGTAAATCTTTACCAGGTAGAGGTTGGTCAAAATACACCTCATAATTGGATGTAGCATGCATGTTGTACTACAGAAAAGTGGTATCGATTTTTCCCTACGACTAGTAATGAAAAAGTTACAATATAAGCTATTTATAGTAACAACAAAGGGAAGTAATTCTAAAGAAGGGAACTGCGCATGACACTTCGTCTCATGATGGTGTATAATTGAGCCAAGTTACATCAAAATCCCTCTATGCATGAAGAAGAAATGCTTCGGACAAAGTCATTCTTGTATCTGACCTTTGGCCTCTAAGTGTGACCTTGACCTTTGACCTAGGGACCTGGTTCTTTTGCATGTCACTCCGCCTCATGGTGGTGAGCATTTGTGCAAAGTTATATCAAAATCCCTCTATGCATGAAGAAGAAATGCTCCGGACAAGGTTTTCATTCTTGTATCCCTTGACCTCTAAGTGTGACCTTGACCTTAGACCTAAGGACCTGGTTCTTGCGCATGACACTCCGCCTTGTGGTGGTGAACATTTGTGCCAAGTTATATCAAAATCCCTCCATGCATGAAGAAGATATGCTCCGGACAAAGTTTTCTTTCTTGTATCCTTTGACCTCTAACTGTGACCTTGACCTTAGACCTAGGGACCTGGTTCTTGCGCATGACACTTCGTCTCATGAAGATAAACAATTGTACTAACTTTCATTAAAATCCCTCCATGCATGAAGAAGATATGCTCCGGACAAAGTCATTCTTGAATTTGACCTTTGACCTCTAAGTGTGACCTTGACCTTAGACCTAGGGACCTGGTTTTTACGCATGACACTCCGTCTCATGATGGTGAACAACTGTGCCAAGTTTCATCAAAATCCCTTCATGCATGTAGAAGATATGCTCCAGACAAAGTCTGTGGACGCCGCCTGCCCGCCAGGAGCGTTCCCATAATACGTCCCGTTTTTCAAACGGGCGTATAAAAAGCAATAAAAAATAAATGCAATCGTCATTGTTTCAACTGTGATGTTAAGTATTGCATACACATAAGGTGTTTATCTTAAGACGAAATAATGACAGTTTCGTGATTTTTGTTTTAATATCAATCAGAATTTACATGTAAGAGACAAATGCTGGAGAAATACCAATTTCATCTCTAATCTGAGATCTTTGCTAGTACATATTGAACATCTAAACACGATCGAACAAATGAAAAAGATTTAGATATTTCAATTGGTTTAAGAGGAATGTGTTGCTGCAATCGTTGAAATATAAAAGATATACGGTTGCTGATATAAATTGATCCAACATAAAAGCATCACAAGTGTCTCTCTGCAGACATATTTCATTAGATGACTGTGTGCAACAACATATTGCGTAATATGGTCCACATAAAGTATCATTAAAAGGAGGATTTATATTCTAAAATAAACATTCCAGAGACGATGTCATGTTTGCAATCAATTAAAATGAAAGCTCATTAAAGATACAAATTAATAAAACGAATGCAGTGCTATATTTCTGCATTTTCTCTCTTAAAGATACAAATTTATAAAACGAATGCAGTGCTATATTTCTGCATTTTCTCTCTAGAGCTTAGTTAAAACAGACTATTTTCGGAAAATTAAAATAATTAAAATGAAATCGTTTTGTGAGACCAAATCATGCTTACAACTTTGCAATCTCACACTTAGTTTGCGAAGTTCAACATTTTACTATTAAAATCTTGTTCTCAAACATAGCTAGTAAATCAGTAAGACTCAAAAGTAAAATTTTATAGTATTTTGGTTAATATCATCACTGTGCATATATAGGTACAGTCAGCAAACCTGTATTATTTGCCTACGTCCTCAAGATAAAAAATAATCAAATAATCAGATAGCATCCACTATTCGATTTGATATGTTTCATATAGTCAACGCGAACAAACTTTCATACCTTAAATATCCATACATCCAGTTTAGTGTAAAACAGCCATTGATATGTAAAGTAGCTAAAAGTAAAAGACTTCCAAATTCATCGCTTTTGCATTCATTTAATATATATTTGACAAAAATACAATAAAGAGTATGGTTTGGGTTTAACGCCGTTTTTCAACAGTATTTCAGACATGTAACCTAACCAGTGTTCCTGGATTCTGTACCAGTACAAACCTGTTCTCCGCAAGTAACAGTCAACTTCCCCACATGATTTACTAGAAGTGGAGGACGAATGATTTCAGACACAATGTCTTTTATCAAATCGTCACGGAGAACATATGTCCCGGCCGGGGATCGAACTCGCGACCCCGCGATCCGTATACCAACGCTTTCCCTACTTAGCTAAGCGGGCGGGCAAAAAGAGTATGGTGGTTGATTTTTACTATTACGTTATTTGACCCTACCAAATGTCACCCCACTAGTCTCGCACCGGATAATGTCGCCCCGTAAAACATCGCCCAACCAAATGTCGCCCAATAAAACGTAGTTATGGCGCCACGTTTCTACTAAACGTCGCTCCGTAGCAGCTCGTCTCGTCAAACAACGCCCTGTCGAACGTCACCCGGACGAATAACCTTCACATAATCGTTGCCCCGTGAATGTTGCAACGTCAAACGCGGTCCAACCGAATGTCACCCTGCTTAACATCACCCTTCTAAACGTCACCACGCCAAAAAGACACGTGCATTATGTTCATGCATTCAATTATATAATAAGAGTATAGTCAGCGGCAGCATTTTACGATTGATTGACAAACTTTACTAAGAGGCAGACAAACCGACAGATCAAATAACGTTCACATTATCTATCATTCTAAATTTAAGGAAAAAAAAACACGTGTCATCGTTAGGTTATTGCAAGATCTCCTTATGTCCTCTGGTCCCTAAATGTAACCTTCACCTTTCAGGTGCATTGGTATTGCGCGTTGAATTCCGTCTTATTGGGCGAATAGTACAGATGACCAAAAAAAATCTGACATTAGTTTGATGTGTTTGGGAGGGGGTGAAGGAGAGGCTGATAAAATAGTAACACTTCATTATGAACTAACAAATATTTAAATATTCAACAAATAATAAAATCCTATTTACCTTTTACCACCAATTGCAAAAATATATATTGACGTATAAAATTTATTTTTAGTATCATTTACTTACATTTAATTTTTTTCTGCTATTTTGTACAATAAAAGTACGGCATGTCGGTAAATTATGACAGATCTCTAAGGCGGTCTGTATATGATTTGCGAGACTACTTTAAACAAAAGAGCCGATAGGTAATAATAATTGGAACGCAAAATGTAATCAGAAAATGTTATATTTGTTCCTGTTTCAGTGCTGTTATACAAAACCTTAGTCTGGAAGCTTGTTGTTGTTAACAAGTTCAATTAAATTGCGAGAAATAAGGTTTAAGATGAATCAATATATGTCATTGTGAAATTCCCTAGCGAGGAGGAAGAGAAAACAGAATGCGTCGCTAATAATGAAACATGCTAATCTGAAAAGAGTATCATAGATATGATTGTGTTTACGAGTATAATCACCGCTATGCTGTTCGTTCGAAACGTTTTTCGAGATTTTTATGTTAAAACAGATTGATATTGTTTATACTAAATTTTGCTACACATCGTCCCAACATTTAAAGAAATATAACACAAATAATGAAAATTTAAATATTAAATATTTGACCATACTTAAAGTGAACCACACATTTCAATATAATTTGAGACATCATTTTTTAACTATTTAGCGCCTCAGGTGTTTTAACTTTAGAAAGATAATAACAGTGTCATTGTAATAAATTTACTCGCGGGTTGCCATTAATTCATAAAAAATAATTTTCATTTCTGGACGCGGATTCCAGGTTTTATTCTACATTTTCCGGAAAAATGATGTTACACCTTCACTCCCGGTTTATCAAACGTGCAAAACTACCTTAATATTTGTATGTGCGCATGTCCAACCGCTAACGTGAAGATTTACGACGACGTTTACGACAAACTAAATGTATTTGTATATCTATTCTTCTGAAAACAAATTATGAACCTGTCTCCGATCTGATGCTTTATGATTTGATAATGCATAAATAGTGAATAAATTGCCGCAGAAACGCTTCAAAACAATGTTGCCTTAAAATGACGTCACTGACGTCATGACGTTACGTGTCAGTTACCGCGCAAAATTTATAGCTTTTACTTTGAAAGTACGTAATTCTGTGCATATTCTTTAATTTTCAAACAGCAATTATTTGCTGAAATATTTTTTATGAGTCTTTTGCTTTTAATAATAATCAATATTTTGCTTCTTTTATTTAGTTATATTGAAATGTTATGCGGAATGTAAGAAAATGGATGATGGTAACTAATGTTATTTGGAATATAGTTGGGTGTAAGGTTACTTGTTACGGCCATTTTCAAATAAAAATTCTGGCAGTTTGATTTGTAATACCTATTTTCCAGCTTCCGTATATAATTTGTTACTTATATACTAAAACTAAGCTATTATATTGTTCAAATTTCAGTAGAAAATTGTGGTTTCTTGAATTGAATTGATGTTACCATGGAAACGAAGTCCGTGATCTATATATCTAAATATAAAATTCAAAAGCGTTGACACTGGTCTATTTAAGGAACACAGCCTCGGCTTTTTATTTTCATTTCTACAATATCCATGAGAATAATAGCAGCATGCCGAACTATTTTTCCATGAAAAATGCCAGACGAAGGGTACTGCTTAATTATTTTAAGCTGTGAAATTTGTTTGAATAAATGCAAATAACACGAAAATATAACTTACTTTAGAAATAAAATGTTTTAAAGCTACATTAACAAGAAAGATAATTTTGTCCAATATTTTTTATAAGAAATTACGACAAAAAGCAAGATAAAAGCTATTTTAAACATCTCTGTTTCCATGGTTACTTTAACCTTTAAGAAAAAAGGCATACTAGTAAAATTATCAATTATGCAGACTTCTACGGATGTCAATGAAACTAAAATACAATGAAAAGTGTTAAATATCCGTATTTTCCTTCTTCTTTCAATATAAAATGCCTGTGGAGGGTCATGTTCTTCAAACCTGAATAAAACTTGAACTTTAAGGGTCAGAGATAAACGAAATTGAGATTGAAGCAGTTAAAACATCATATTACACGGAATACAAAAAAAATGCTGCGGTTCAACTTATTTGAATTTACCCTGGTAACAAGGTAACTTAATAATATCAAGACGATAAAAAACATTTGGGAAGTGATGTCACGTAAAACATTTGGTAAAAGGGGTTGGAGAAGCGGAGTAGTGACACTTTTGAGGCATGCCAGCCTCACACTTACACAATTTTCAACTTTTTACACGAGATAGTGTAAATAAAACAAATTCCAGCTGAGACAGGCTCTAAAGTAAGTTTCAAAATACTTTACTGTATAAAAACCTATAAAGGCCTAACTTAACTAAAGGAACCAGCGTGGGAGCCATCTGGTCTAGTCGCGTAATGGCTGCCAGGTATTTGAACACTAATTTTTCACTTGGCATGGCAACAGAGGTCTAAATTAAAGCTAGTTTAAATTTCATTGTGGATGTATTTGTGACATATTGGTAGGAAAAATGGGAGAGCAGGTTGTATTTGGTGAAGTGAATCTCAATTGTAGTATGAGTAGTATTTCCAGGTCACAGCAGTGTGATTTTGATGTCAGTTTACAGTAAGCAAATGTGGCCAGAGAAATCTCTCTTAGCATATATATAACCCCTACTTTTCTTTTCATTTTATATCAGCTTTATCATAACTCTTTAAAATGAGGCAAGGTTTTGTTCTCTGAAATGGGTCTAGCTATGTTTGGTAGCTATTTAAAAATGTCAGTTTTATATAGAATATGTAGGGATAACTATTTACCTCGTTTTGACCTATAAGAAAATGTGGACAAAAATTGAGATTTGTCCAGATATTGATATAAATGGACTAGTTTGGTCAGATTTTGGTAAAAAATGAGTATTTCGTTGAAATTTTGCTGCAAAAATTGATAAAAACAAAACAAAAATCACATTTTCACTGTTTTGGGTGTATTTGTTTTTAAAAATGCACATTTACACTCTAAATTTTGCCTATATATACCATTTAGAGGAGACATTTGGTATATTTCAAAGTGTTAGTATGTAATTTGCTTGCAAATCATAGTGAAAATTTATGAAATAGGGCAAAAACCAGCTCTGGCTAGAAGAACTGGTTAAAAAATATGTTGCGACATCAATTTTGAAGGAAAATTGGTGCAGGGACCCGCGTTACTGAAAATGCCATGAAACCTTGAAAACTGTTCTAATCAAGCTGAAACTTGGATTTTTCATGCAGATGTGTTACTGGTACTATACAAATGAAATTGAGACTATTACAGAAAAAGTTTTTCTTATAAGAAACTGTGGGCAAAAATTGAGATTTGTCCAGATATTGATATAAATGGACTAGTTTGGTCAGATTTTGGTAAAAAAATGAGCATTTTGTTGAAATTTTGCTGCAAAAATTGATAAAAACCAAAAAATCACATTTTCACTGTTTTGGGTGTATTTTTTTTTAAACTGCACATTTACACTCTAAATTTTGCCTATATATACCATTTAGAGGAGACATTTGGCATATTTCAAAGTGTTAGTGTGTAATTTGCTTGCAAATTATAGTGTAGTGAAAGTTTATGAAATAGGGCAAAAACCAGCTCTGGCTAGAAGAACTGGTTAAAAAATATGTCGCGACATCAATTTTGAAGGAAAATTGGTGTAGGGACCCGCGTTACTGAAAATGCCATAAAACCTTGAAAACTGATCTAATCAAGCTGAAACTTGGTATTTTTCATGCAGATGTGTTACTGGTACTATACAAATGAAATTGAGACTATTACAGAAAAACAGTTTTTCTTGTATGTGGTCCGTCAGAGGTATCATAACACCGGTGTACTAAGGAACATGTTTGAGTATTACTTGTAAGGACGCGACCAGGCAAAAGCCTCACAGAACCTCATCACATAATCAAATAAGAAAGCGTAGTGAGTAGCCGTTAGTTGGGACTATCACCAACTTTGTTCACATTTCTAACTAAAATTCTATACACCATAAATTACCTTGCATTTCCAAGCTGTGTGCAATTTTATTGAGAAATTTGAACATGAAGTTACACATTTCATTATGTCTCATGAACAGACTCAATCAAACCGAGTCTGCTATTATTCTTCTTGGTTGCATTCTTTGCTTCCAAAGGATCTTTTACAGATTTTATTAGACATTTTAGAATAATTTCTGAAAATGTCTAAGAAGGGCGTGTACAGATAACTACACTCTCCCGAAGTACAACGCTTATTTTTGTCTTTTGATACATCGTGCCAGAAAGTGTGTTACAGTATGAACAAATTGAATATTTTTCGAGATATGAAATAAACATATACGCCATTAGGATATTGACACTTGATTGATAGACGATACATTTAGATAAAGACAGCTTAAGATATGAACGTGCCAAATGAATTCAAAATCCATCTTATACCAACTAATCAAAACAACAGTTAGAATGCAGCACACTAAAATTAAAACAGTCATTATATGTATCAACCTCCGTGTTAAAATTGACATGTGATGATCGCAGACTTCGAATAAACTAGTTCCACATCGTTACGGGTTCAATATGCGCTTGGGATAAACGTTCTTTACTGTTACAGGTTTTCGAAAAGGTAAATCAAGTTGAAAACCAGAGGTCGCTTAAGGCGACATCAATGAAAAGTTTGTTCGTAGAAAGTCAGGTCTCGCCTGCACCAAAACATTTTCAGGGGTGCTCGGCGGGTCGTTTTCCACGAGAAACCAAACGTTACCCTGTGACTCTCTCAATTCTCACAAAGCAAATTAAACTAGAGTGTTATATTTCCGTTGTTGCTTTAGTGAAGTCAGTTTGAGTCAGTTCTGCAAATCCGCATCAACATTATTTATACAAGATAGAATTTGATTAAGCCTTGATTTTTTTAAACTTCAGAATATACTTGCAAAATTCTGCAATGGAAAACATAGGGTTATGGGCTAGTTGATTTGCTAGACTGATTAGAAAAAAATGACCTTGCACAAGTTTTTATAATGGTAAGCTATGGGAAAAGTACAATATTGGTAACATTTTCAAGACTATATTTTTTCTACAATGCATTTTAATGAAACTTCTCAGAGCGTAGATAAACATTTGGCCTATAATATGATGAAATAAAATGCATGGATCTGTGTGATAATTTTGAGATATTTGGCCATAATAAAACAGATCCGTGCATATCAATCTGATTTTAAGACAATTTTAAAAATTATTTAACATGCCAAATTTTTTAATATTCTTATCATAACTTTAGAAAAATAGTACCATTGCCTTTGTCATAAAAGTTTACTCATCGATTGCCATTACCTCATCAAATGATTTTCATTTGCGTACGCCAAATCAAGGTTTTATTCTATACACGTCATCCGAATGAATGGCGTTACGCCATTACTCCCGGTTTATCAAATGTGTAGAACTGCGTAAATGTAAAGACAAAATTGTAATGAAATACTTGTGAGCCTGTCAACGTGAGCATTCGGTATACAACATGACGCGAATTTGTCTGCAGATTCGACGGTTACCATTCTGATCGCATATAATATCATGATTCTTTTTATGTTTATTAATGGTACAGCAGGAGTTGATAATATTTATTGATCACTCAATTACATGTGCTCATGTACATAAAAAGCTCCACCAAAATATCAATCCATTAGCAAATATACCCCGTTTCCCCGCTTCCCATTGTATTTTTTATATTTATTACAAAGAGCAAAGTTGATATTTCTAAGGATAACGAAATGCGACGATATTATCAGTACAAAAACGCATTCCTGCGTCAGAAATGTTTTTATTAATCTATTTAATCTTGTTGCCCAATATGTTTTCAGTTCATATTACACTCGAGGGATTTATCATTTCTTGTTATGTAAAAATAACACGCTTTTAGAAACGAAGTTCTTTCATTACTGATCATAGTTTCACGACAGTACATTTATAAATACTAGATAAAATGAGAAATATGTGGCATTTTATTCAGATAAGAACGTGAAAAATTTGATTAATATTTCAAAAAGAGATTATGCGTCTCTAATAATGAAACATGCTTATTTCATATTACATAAGAGTTGTCATTTCAATTTCTATAACTGCAAGTTTCGAAACAATTTACATCGACTGACAAAAAAAGCTATGAAGACGTAAGTTTTAATATATAGTTTATAAAAGAACTACGGAATCTTAAAAGATTCACAAAGTGAACGTGAGAGGTATTGGACGTTCCAAAATCTGTCATATGCTGGCTCAATCGAACTATTATTTTAGCTTTCGGTATTTTAACATAACATAATATAACATGTTATTTAGCGTGTGACAGTGTGACTGACTGAACTTAAAACAACCATGATCATTAAAGGCTCATAATGCCTTTGTTTAAAACGTGACTGCCACATTTTCCGTTTTGAACATAAAATACATCAATTTCTTGTTAAAGCAGCATGCCTCCAGATTTGGCTAATAATTATGAACATTAGAATATGAATTTTTGTTTCTAAAATATTTTAAAAATTCCAAATCAAGAAAAAAAAAGATGACCGCGTTGGGAATCGAACCCCGGACCGCCGTGGCAATAAAGACATTTTCCCGTCGTCGTAACCAATAGCGCTATAGCTGAAGTAGTGAATGATGAAGTCAAAATATAGATATTTATAATCGAGACAGTTTACCTGGAGTGAAAGCGTGACAAACGCTTTTCGATTTTCAGATTTTCATTGTAAAAAGTAGTAAAAACAGCAAATTCTCATGTATTTCCGTAACATAAAGTTTGTCAGTAATTAAGTTTTAAAGCCTTCTTAAGAAATATAGCATTTATTTCAAGATATCTAAAAACAAATATTTTTTTTGCTGTCGAACGATCTGGAGGCATGCCGCTTTAAATCCTATTTCTGATAATTAATTTCTTTAACATGTGTCAAAGGTTTAAATATTGCTGAATATACTAGAAATAAAAGCAACACAAAATATACAAGTCTACGGTATCAGTTGATCGATTTAAACACTTTACAGACCATTCCAATGCGATTTTCTTTCTTTGCGCCAATGTGTGTGTTCCGTGTTTCCCGTTTTATGGTTTATGTCAGATTGTGGATTTGATTGACTGTTTGAGAAGGTCAAATTGTCTGTATTTAGCGCTTCCTGATAATATGCTTTTTCCCTGTTTAACATATATATACTTCCACCATTAACTTACAATGAAATTAATATGAAAAATATTTAATTATCATAAATGGAGAAAAAGAAAAGTAATTTAAAATGTCATGTAAGCAGTGAGAAAAAAAAAAATGTTAAGATGAAGTACACTCTTTAAACACGCCCAACATAAGTCTAAAACATCAGTCATTTTCCCTAACAACTACTAAGCCGAATATCCTAAAACAACAAATTTCAAACAAAAAAATAACAAACAATGATGTTTTATTGATACATGTATCCTGTATTAAAATGCGTTCCTTTATATGACACTAGATAAGTCTGCATGCTTCAGTCTCTAACAGAGGCAGATAGTTGACTAGAACTGTCTGACCATGCTCTCTTATTCAAGTAACAAAGCTTAGTTCTAGCTGTAGACTAGATAAGTTTTTATACAGTTCTTAATTCTTTTTGGTTGACTTTTACTGTCTTGACATATGGGGCATTTGAATAGCTTTAGAAGTTATCTACGGTGAAAAGAAAAACAAAGAGTATAGACAAGAAAGCTATTTGGAAAACGTGAATTTTACTGTATGTTGCTGCGGAAATTATATCTTTTTTTATAAGTGTGTGCCGACTAGTCTGGCTACCGACTAGATACTCTTTATTTTATTTAATTATCATAAATTTTTTATCATTTCTCTTTACATTCTGACCGACCTCTCTTGGCTCTGATTATAATCTCCAGTGTTTTTGAGAAGAAAAGGGACATAATTATACAAAATTTGAATAGCCTCAGGAGTTATCTCCTGTGAACAAAACTGGGTCTGAACACAGACTATGAATGGACCGGAACACGCTGATAGGTAATTACAAAGTAAAAATACCACTTACAATATATTGAATTTGAGATAAGAAATATGAATTCGTTTTAATATTCTGCCCCAACATAGAGGCAAAAAAACGGAAGATGCAGATATTATTCAATCATGAATAATCCTTAACAAACAACGAAAAGATTTTGAATGCAATTTGGCTTGATGGAATAATATTTCCTCCGTCAATACTTCCTCTGCTGCAGATTTCAATAAAATAAATTGATACATAAATAAACATTTATGAGTTATTTATCCAATAATAATACATCATCGCTATTTCATCCATTTTTAAGGACGTTAGATGCATGAAAGGTCAAACTATATCGATCATTACAAAGTACTGTAAATGATGTAGAATATTTGATATAGAACTTTTTCAATTGCCGTCAAATAATATATACAATGTCCATTAAAAGTGTACTTTTTCAGTCCTCTTTTGTGTTGTCAAAGAATATTCTGTTGACTGAAATCTAGTTTGGAGAATCAACATAACCTGAGCTGTCAAAGTTATGGTTAACCCCACCCCCACCCCACCCATCCGCACCCTATTACTCCCAGCGAATCCGCATCTTATGAAACAGTTATAATAAAGAATGGAAACGTAGCATATTTTGCGACAGTCGGTTTTGTAAATGATATGCTTGCTTTATTTTCGTTGAGTACCTACAATTAAAATTTACATAATGCGAGTCCTGGTATGCTATATAAGAAAGTGTTGTTTTCATTTCATTTATAATACCTAAAAAACGAACATATTATCTTAAAGATTTTTTATTTGTCTGTTAAAGAATTTTACAACAAAGCTGTGGTACATTCATACTCAAGCTCATATACATTCACATCCTAGACGAAATCTAAACGTTAATATTAAAGGAACAAAGGAGACGCTGTCTACGCTGAATGCAACAAAGATAAGTCAGACAGCTTTTTTCTAAAATATAACATCCATGGATTTTCAATACTTTCCTTCGTGTACTGAGGCGAAAACTCTACAAGTGCGAAACTTTATGGATAAAGCTGATTTTGCTACGGTATCGATCAATAATTCTAGACCCATAAGCTTCAATGGGATGAAAAATAACATTGGAAAAGCTATTGTTTCTTCAACTTATCTTCTATAATATCATCTAGATATTGGATATTAATTACACTGATGACAATATTAATTAATTAGTGAATAGGATATTTATTAATGGGATGTCCATTTAGTAGAAAGATGAGAGATTTAATGTGTTGATTAAGAGTCAACAGCGTGAAGTAATACGGAGTGTCGCGTTTTGAATGAATCCAACAAAACCAGACTGGTTGGTGATAATATATCAAAGTGTATTACGCGTGGGATGTATGCAAATACAAGGCTTTTTTAAGAAATTCTGTTTATAAATGCTAATTAAACAATCTAATTGATTAGGGCATTAAAAAAGCTTTAAATAAGTTAAAAGAACAAAACAAATGTGTGCCAAATCGATGCTGATTAAGCAGGCACTTTTTATAGTGTTTACTTTCTTTGATAGCAAATTAGAATAACAGATGGATATGGCAGAGGCGACAATACAGGTATCCACGATTACTTGTCCTTAATTGCTGCAATTTTGTTTTTTCAATAATTAGAACAATGAATGCGTAAACAAAATTTTATTGACTCAAACGAAGTTCAATTAGATTTTAATTGATCTGTAATCAAGTGGTCTTTTTTCACTAGATTAGAAATGAATACCTCGCCAGGAGATCAGATAACTCCGAAGGATTGCTGTATTTAATAAACATTGATTGTGAAAAAGAAATACGAAACGTAGCAGATGTTGCTTTAATCTATATTAGATAAAAGACTTAGCTCTTCTTTACTAAAACAAACAATGGTCTCTGGGGTAGGCTGAACAGGGGATAAAAAGTTTGTTGATATAAAATTATTCATTTATAATATCGTGTAAAGGTTATCCTCGCTCACATATGTCAAAATGTTTTTACTCGCTTATCTTATTGTACATTTGATTTAAATGTTATGAAGTATTCGCTAAAAATAACGGTGTGCCAAGCTGATGAGAAATTCAGTTTTCGAGGGAGATTAAGACAGTTAAGAAATTGATATTAAATGGAATATGATTGAAGAATTACTATATCTGAAGAAAAGTTATTGCCAAAAGGACACCTAACCAACAACTACATAAGGTCAAAGTGTGCTTAATGAAGGAATGTGGACTTTGATGCACTTTGGGGCTCTGCTGGTATGGAGCAGTCTGACTGTTCTCACTCACTGTCGCCCAATCAGCGTCGGTAAGTCGATTACATAATTCTACTTCCGGTGTAGCGTTCGGAATCGGTTTGACTGTTTATGACAGCTTACTTCTTTTTATTTATATTTATGCTAGAAATTAAATTGTTCTGTTTCACTTATGATTATGTTAATGTTATATTTATAACATGTTTTTTACAAAAATGGCTTGTGCTCAGTTGCTTTCTACATAACGGAACGTACTTTCTAACTTAGTGAAATAATCAGATTATTTTACAAATACGACCAGGATGATATTTTATGTTCTGGTTGTTTATACATGATTATGTAATTATTTCCTATACACAAGCTGCCTTATGCGTATTATTTTCTCTTCACATTACCTGATGTTCCCGATCACGTTAAAATTCATGATCATAAAACAAAGTAATTACTTATTTGCTGTTAATACCTGGTTTGGTGATTCAGAATAAATTGGGTACTTCTAACTTAAGATATAATAATCAATTCCTGTTTTGGTAAATGTATATTACTCATCTTTACCTTTTATTGTTTAGTTGATTTCATGACATTTTCTTGTACATGTATTGCATTTAAGGCCCTGTAAAACATATGGTATACATGATACAGTGCATACAATGCTTGTTTTAAAAACATCCTATATTCGAATTAAAAGTGCCAGTATAAATGCAACGTTTTATATTTCCTCAGAATAATGACATCCTGTAATGGTGAAATGTATGGCATGTGTAAGGTTAAGATTAAAGTAGGGTTTCTTTTCAATATGGATATGTTGATGTCACTAGTATTCAACATAATATGGTACAAATGGTGAAGTATCGCATTCAAGTATTAATATCTCTACATATGATATAACTTGATATATATAAAGGGTATGCAACGCCCGCCCGCTTAGCTCAATAGGGAGAGCGCAGATCTATGGATGTCGGGTCGTGAATTCAAGCCCTGGGCGAGGCGTATGTTCTCCGTTACGATTTGATAAAAGACATAGTGTCTGAAATCATTCGTTCTCTGATTCATGTGGGGAAGTTGGCAGTTACTTGCGGAGAACAGGTGTGTACTGGTACAGAATAGAATCCAGGAACACTGGTTAGGTTAACTGCCCGCCGTTACTTAACTGAAATACTGTTGAATAACAGTGTTAAACCCAAAACAAACAAATATAAAGGGTATCCAATCATGCAAGCAGCTATTGTATTTAACTGAGACGTAAAGGACAAGAAGAAAGGTCACGACTATTTGCCAAAAGGCTGCCAGTGACCTAATTAAGGTAGTAAACCCGTAACGACAAGCGACAAGTTACCGTAATTCTCCGTATTTGATTTCGACATTTTCCGCGTTTTTTTACGAAAAGTTGTATGCTCGTTGGGTACTTTAAATTACATTCGAAGCTCATTGGATGCACAAGAACAACATTGGTTAATGGCATTAATGAATATAGAAAGGTATAAAATTACAAAATCGTTTTTTTTTGCTCAGAAATACATGTACAAAGACACAGTATACTATAAAACAACATATTTTGTTGCTAAGTGAGGTAAATAAATCTGAAAAGTAGATCCCTCGGAAGCACCGAGAACAAGGCAAACTGTGAAAATTAAGTCATTAAAAGTATTCAAAAGCCCAAGTTTCGAAGGAATCATTTCCACGGAATAATAAAGACGCGCTCAAATACCAATTACTAATCATTCGCGATTATTTTGGAGTTTGCTCGCTGGAACTGCGTTCGAGTGTTGAGTTTATCAAGGATTTTATTCAATCAAATTTAAAAAGCTTTAGTGCAACGTTTTTCCTGAAATTGCCTTCAAGACGTCCATGCTTAAAATATAACCGATAGCAGAGCTGGTCGATATTTAAAACATACATTTTACATGTGCTTTCTCTTATTTAAACTGTTAAATTGATTTCTCAGTAAACGGAAGTGCAATCAAGCCAGGAAAGGGATTGTTGTATATCAACAACAAGTATGTATAATAGTTAAGTAATGACTGAATTCAGAGTATTTTCCTTGTTTGAATGAAGCGTCAGTAAAGTGAATAGTTGCAATATAAACAATCTGAAATTAAACATTGTTTTCGTAGTTTCTTAACACATACAATCCTTTCAGCAAGTTAGTTAGTGAAGACGCTGAAATATTTTCTCTTAGTATGAACTTATGATTCTTTCATAACTTCTATGTTCTTTCATGTATCGATTTCTTACGTAACCCAGCTATCTGCTCGTCACCTAGCTATCTTCACGTCACCTAGCTATCTTCTATTCAAACATAATGTTATAATACACATTTGACACTTAGATGCGAAACGTAATCAAACGTTATTTACACCAAGCATATTTAATCAAAAGCTTTGCATGACTTTTACAAAAAGTACATTTATCATTCTAACATATACATATTAGTATTATAAAAGTAATAAAGGTGTTTTAAGCTTTTTATTTTTCCGTATCTGATGTTAACATCAGTATCATCGTAGATCTTAATTTCTCAATACTCAGCTTTTATGAGAATAATATACCAAAAATCAATAAATAATTATCATCACATGTTTGACGTCGATGGAGTAAAACTAATCAACGCCATATTGTTAGAGTTACACTAAGTGTAATAACACTTTGACGTCGACGTTTATAAAAAAAAACGTCCGTCGAATTGACATGGTATATGATAGGTTAAGAGAGAATGAGTTTTGATTTGCTGCAGAAAAAAACTAACTTGATAAAAAAGGATATTACACTTGTGTCTTTCCACTTTGAATGTACCAAACTTGTTGAAAAACATTCAAATAAATTATGCAACTCATTTGGTAAAATTAAATATGAGAAGACACTCATGTAGCACCCTCTTTGTATACCATGGTTTATGCCTGCTTTAGGTGTCTTATTTGTGAAGAAAATCTTTGAAACACTGAGGTTTTTCTTTAAGGTGTAAGATATGTACATAAAAATGTTCCATTCTATTTTATATGTTATCTTCTTGGATTTATATATTTCTGCGTTGTTTTCCGTAAATGATTAAGATTCAAAGTAGAATTCCAGAAAGCTTGGAACAAATGGAATGCGAAAATTTTGTTCTTAGTTAACATGGACGCTCAATGTCGATAAAAAACACCATAAACGTGACATTTCTAAAAGGTGACAAACATAAACTTTACTGTCATTTCTAAAACATTCACTTGATATGTAACGTTTTGAATTACTTGTTTTCTTTTCTTTCATTAATTTCAAATTAAATATCAAGGATAATGTCAGACGTGAGGTTATATTTCGAATATATAACACAATATTTCAGACGAAATAGAAGTTATTAAAGAAATATGACATTACTAGATCATACTTAAATGAAAAACAATACAAAATGACGTTGCTTTCTGTCTATAACAATGTATTTAGATTATTGTTGATATAAGTGTTATGCCATGTCAGATTCTAGATGTTTATCTTCTACTGAAACTAAGTTTGAAAGCGTTTGGACATTGTTATAATGGTTTCTTAGTTCTAAGTTCAAATACTTTTCATTTTGTTATGTTAAGATATTTAAATCCTAAATATAAAACGAAGATAGGAATGTGTTATGGTAAGGGCAAATGCCAGGATCTGTCCTGTTTCCCCTTGCTCTTCTACAATGTCAGTGAGTACATGCGTCCAAGTGTCCGTTATATGTTCTTATTTTTCATATACATACAAGTGCATTTCTTCCTTTCTTTTCTTCTTCTACAATGTCGGTGAGTACATGCGTTTAGTGGTTCTTTGTTTTCTTATTATTCATGTATGCGCACGAACATTTCAGGCGTTTACAAAGAGTTCCTTTAAATACCCTTACCTCTGTCAGGTATATACATGGCGGTTATAACTTTTCTTAAAGATTTTCCTTTCAACTCCCTTTACCAATGAAATTGCACACTTAAGTGCAGACGAAATAATTCACAAGATGTGTGCATAAACATGTATACCAAAACAGATTACATACATGGTTAAGAATGTACAAGTGGTCTTTCATGTACAAGAGAAGTTCATCTTTGAGAGTTACTGCCACAAGGATAATACAGTCCATTTCAAGCTATGAAATTGTCATTTTTATAGTCAGTAGGTTAATGCTATTCTCGTTTTAGCAAATGTAACCTAAGCAAACATTTTGATGCTTTTTACCTTACAAAATTAAGCTAAAAACCTACTATCAATGGTGAGTAATATCAATTCGCCTCAACATGAATTTATTACTATTTTATTATTTTTGGTTTGATAGTCTTTGCAAAATTTCTTATTCATGCTAAAAGTTACATACTTTGTTCAGAGAGGCATACCCATACACTATTTGGAAACGTCTGTTCAGACTTTAAATCATGTGATATAAAATGATACTTAAATAAAGTGAATTGAATTAGATATTTTCTGTTTTACTCATTGCTGAAAATGGTCTGTTTTACGATACAGAGGTGTTATAGGAATGCTTCTAAATGTAAGACAACATTAAAATTTTTATGTCAAGTCAATGTATGTAACAAAAACAAATAACAGTGTCTACTTCTTTTGACTACTTGCACTATGTTAATGACAAAAAATAATTCGAAAGTCGCAGATAATGTGTGTGTTAAAAAGGGTACAAATCCATGAAAGGAACAATGTATAGGAATATAACATTTTAAATTCAGAAAAAAATTTCCATCTAAATTAAGAATATCAAATATTAGTCCTCCACCTCTGATTCATGTGGGGAAGTTGGCAGTTACTTGCGGAGAACAACAGGTTTGTACTGGTACAGAATCCAGGAACACTGGTTAGGTTAACTGCCCGCCGTTACATGATTGAAATACTGTTGAAAAACGGCGTTTAACCCAAAACAAACAAACAAACATTAAATGTAGTCCTTATTTCTATGAACTGATGAAAATGACTACTCAGTTGAGATAATGTAAAAGTTTGAGCTTCAGAGTCATTATAAAGAATTGTTTTCAATTAAATACTTCGGTCACTGGCAGTGAGATATAAAATATAATACGTATTAGCTATACCAGCGAAATAATATCACATGACCTATAATTGTGTCGGTGCGACGTTAAACCCAGCAAACATATTAAAAAAAAATAATATCACCTACGTTGAACATCAAGGGATTACAATTGTTCAGTATGGATAACGACGTATTCCAATAAGATGGTGGTGAAAATCAATAAATGATTATTACGAGTCAAGTCTGCTTAATGTCTGGTTTTTGTATGAAGAGTACCAGTACCTATTAAGATAAATTTTATTCTCTTATTTTTCCCCTCTTGATAGGACCACTTCAAGTATCATCCCCTCTGCGTGATAGTAGTCGGGGAGTATCCGCCTATCTGCTTTATTTCTAAATTATTTTATTTCATTAACTTCAATAAGCATTGGCTAGCATAAAATTAAAACCATTGTCTGCAGTATTGCCTACATATGGAAGGCATAATTCGTCATTAAAACGGTAGATTTATTCCATGTATCGAAAATAGCCTTACTCTCTGTTGTGTAATTTATAACCATCAGAGTAGCTGTCATATTTGCTTTTATGGCTATCTGCAGGGAAATATCATCTTGTTTTGAACACATGCTTTCAGCACATTGCTATATTAATAATTTAAACAGTATATATTTCTGATAAAACATGTTTTCATAACCTTTTGTACATTTTCCTATATGATTATGTATGACACTTACACTTTTACTCAAGGTGTGATATCACTGTGATATCACTGTTTCACATGCTTTACCTTTAAACACACATATTAATTTAATGATTTTATATCTATAATTATTGTTTATTTAAGCTTCATCTACATACAGTACATAATTATGAAATATTACATATTTTTGCATATAACCATTCTATAACATAATTATAAGAGACTGTTCATATCAAAACAACATTATATCACAGGGCAAGAGACATAGAACATCTGCCAACTGTTATACATAATCAACCCACTCAGTCGATACAGGGGCATAGTTTTGTAGACATGCAAAATAGAGTTATGGAACCTGATTAATGCATGTCAGATCATCACATCGGACAAATCTGTGAAATTCAATTTTTTATCGTTGGTGGATATTTGGATACCAGAAAAAATGTAGTTAAAAGTCGGTCACGTTTTACAGGCTCTGCCAGTGAAGTGTTTGTTTACGGTATTCTGCAAAATGAAATAATTACGGATTAACGATTCATTACATAGTAGCTTGCAATAACATATATACCGCCCAGAGGATCCGAAATTACTTCATTATTACATAAAAAGATACTAAATGAACTCCTAATATTTGTCATTTCATTGTTTAATACCCAAGAGAATAATAAATCGACATTTTATTGGTGTTTAATTAACTTTAAATCCTCGTTATCTAATTACCAATCCTAAGGATGTTAATTAACTCTAATTTAGTAAAATAAAACAATTAGACAACACTCTAATTACGGTTTGTCAACAACAAATGTAGAAGTACATGTTGAAATGCTTGAAAGAAAAGTTTCCGTAAATATTTGTTATTTACTTTGAAGAAAGTAGTATTTGGGAACGAAAGGATTAATGGGTACACATAGGAAAATTAAAAATGCATAAATAGGACATTAGCCGACGAATGTGTGTGTGTTCGGGTTTAACGTCTTTTTCAACAATTTTTCAGTCATATAAACGACAGTGTATACTTGTAGCAGTGAGCACAATGCCCAACTTTATAGTGCTGGCTCACTGGAATATCACGCCGTAGGCACGTGGCATGATACCCTACCCAGTCACATTATACTGACACCGGGCTGACCAGTCCTAGCACTATCCTCTTAATGCTGAGCGCCAAGCGAGGAAGCTACTAGTATCATTTTTTTACGTCTTTGGTATGACGCGGCCGGGGATCGAACCCACGATTCACGCACTCGAAGCGGACGCTCTACCACTAGGCTACCGAGGCGGTTCCATTAGCTGACGAGGAATTAAAACATAAATCAATACACATCACACAACATTTTCTCAACATTTGTTTGTGTTTATATGTCATAAATACAGCTGATGCCATAATAGTTGCGACAATTCAAAGTGCTTCTAATCTAAAAGACTACAAATGGCCCATGCGTTCACCATTTAGCCACTTACAATCAATGACTTACATGTACCTTTGTATATCTATAACTAATAAAATTATCGACAACTAACATTGATTCTACATCAGTCACATTTACCACAAATTTAACGAGGTCCCTAAAATCCCGAGATGCAAAATAAACGAAACACTTGACTGTCGAAACTTCGTAAGTTCACAAAACGCGCGCACTTATCCTATTGTAGAAAGTAGTAGATTCGATATTCCATTCGTAATCTGGAAGTATGGAATGAAATATTGATGCGTGAAAGCAATACATATTGCACAATAAATGCAATCTGACAATAAATCGAACATGTAGGAAGCTCTCTCTATTCTAGCAATTAAATCAACTAAAACATTAGAAAAACACAAAGGTTGAAGAAGAATAAAACAAAGAAACCATGACAAATAAATATCTGAAATAGTGACAAGTATATTGGCACAAAAGGGATATGTTTGAATAGTTAAAAGCTGGATTCTCCATCAATACTTTTGGTAAATAACAGAAATGTTGGCAAACTGTAAAGTGTATACAGAAACGTTATACGTTTTGATAGCATTTTTATGAGCACAGAAATATATGGTGGCGTTTTATTTGTATGGCGTTTATTTGTTTTATTAAACAAAAGAAAAATCAGACGTTGGAAGGAAAATATTTTCTGCAAACTTTAAGACCTTTCAAACTGACGTTGTTTACACATCTCTTTAATAGCATAATAAAGACTGTGCATGTTAAAAACCATTAGGTTCCTGTTTTTAGAACTACTATTAATTATTTAATGCCCTATGAAGAAAAAACATCGTTGCGTGGGATATTTATTTAATCAATATACCATATCAAATGTATTAGTTCTCGGCTCAGTTTGCATTACGAGGCACAGCATACAAGATGCAATACATTCTTTGTTATTTAATTCATTACCTATTTTAGTTCATTTATCTTCTCGCTACGCTTTCGATATGAAGAAAAAAAAACAAACAGGTTGCATCGTACTGATATCCCTCAAAACCTACTGGAGCAAATGGATACCAGAAAAATGTATAAAGTTTACCTGGGAAATATATCTGATCTTTAACTTTTAAAATTCTATTACAACATTAGACAATATTATCAGTCCAGAAACAAGGGAATAAAATTCAGTTGAATATACGAAAGAAATCAAACGTTCCAGTCCTCAGCTTAAACTAAATAACCAAAAGGGTAAAACATCTTTGTTTGTTTGTTTTGGGTTTAACACAGTTTTTCAACAGTATTTCAGTCAGTTTTTCAACAGTATTTCAGTCTTGTAACGGCGGGCAGTTAACCTAACCAGTGTTCCTGGTTCTGTACCAGTACAAATTTGTTCTCCGCAAGTAACTGCTAACTACCCCACATGAATTATCAGAGGCGGAGGCCGAATGAGTTCAGACACCGTGTCTTTTATCAAATCGTCACGGAGAACATACGCCTCGCCCGGGGATCGAACTCGCGACACCGCGATCCGTGGACCAACGCTCTCCCTACTGAGCTAAGCGGGTGGGCTTGGTAAAACATCTGGTAAGATATATAGAATCAGCGTAACGGAATGAAAAGGTTTCGAAAGTCCAAAACTTTGTTTGGCCAAAGTTTGAATAAACTTAACTCACCCTATGGTATATAAATACTGACATAATGAACAGTGTCTAAAACAAATACTCGTAATCTGACAAGATAAAGAGAACGTATGAGATCACAAGCACAAATACCATATAAACTGCAAGCCAAACGCGAACAGTCAATAAAATTAAAGTCTAGAAATAATACCTCACGTAGGGTAAGTGCGAGATTGGCATGCCCTAAACGCGTTTGAACCAAGTTTCCGTTATATCGGTTACTGACCGCTCCAAGGCGGTGCCCCTATTTTCAACTTGTGTTCTATCCGTCTTATATTTTGTGTTGCGTATGTTGTCTTGTTTGTATTAGCGTTTCTTTCCGCTTTCTCCGCACTCCCCTATCCTTCACCCTTTCCCCTTGCATTTGCGCTCCCTTGCTTTGGCATCCCCTCCCCTTTTACTATGAGTAAGTTATCGTGCCCACCTTAATTTAGACTGCCGGAATCCTAAGGCGGTTCCCGATTGTTGTTTTTTTCCGGCTTTTGTGTTTGTGCGTCCGTGTGTCTTGGGCGGTGCCCTACAGTGTTGTTATATCTTACTTGTCTGGTTATCTATGTAAGTCAGTTATGTGTATGTGTTTGTCTTTTGTACGTGAGTGTCTGCGCTGATGTGGTTTACGTTGTAGGATAACTGTGATCAAGGAACGTAGCATTCCCTTTGTAATATTCATTCTTGATCCACTTTCCCCTTCAACGCACACCCGCTTCCCCCCCCCCCCCCCCCCCCCCACCTTCTATATACTTATTGCAATTTATTCTGAGATCATTCATTTACAAATCGCCTTATCGTACTTTATTTGAAAGTCATTTATCTTTTGACATTTCATTCAAAAATACACGGAAACATCAAACAGGGTGTTTATTTATTTATTTTTTCATGACTCGCTTTTTGAAATTAATCAGCTATATCTACTATTCCGTAAAAATAAGTAGAAGCATGAGAACTTACATTTTGTCCCACGTATTTCGATACAATACAAAGGCAAAAAGAAACAAACAAAAAAAACTGGTTTACCCAGCCATTTATTGCGTTTAACTTACTTCTTAGCGTTTCTGTTACACCAGAACCAATGATAGAACAAGAACTACAGCTATAGGTTTAATTTCAACATTAATGCCACTTTAGAACCTCATTTGTAACTTCTTTTATCATTTAAAACGCTTGGTTTGTAATGGAATGAAAGGAACCTAATATACCTGTATGTGCCTTTGGCAGATATATTTTTTATTTATCGTTCAAGACATACAGCGTTTCAGCAAACTTGCAATTAGCACGATAGGCACATTACGTTTGTTACATTGATAATTATAACATTATTAAATTTCATAATGCCTTTTAATTGGAACTTTAAATCATTCTGTTTGAAATACTGTACAGGATGCTTACCAGTAATATTTGTCAAATCAATAAATATGTTAAGCTTAATGTGCTATTTAGATTGTTTGCTTTCCGGAATACCTAGTTCAACATGTTTGCTTGATTAACAGTCACTGTGATATAATGTTTGCGTAGTAATGTATTGACTCGCCACCATATCAAATGAAATCAAGTTAGATGGAAATATCTCTATTGTTTCGCACATAAGGCGCCAGATAATTAAACAAATCTAAATGTAATGGAAGAAAACTTTGTAAAAACACTTAACCCCATAGAAGTAAAGTAAAGTAAAGTAAAAAAAAAGGTCAGTTTTTTTTTTACTTTTCTCATTTTATAAATACATGGATACATGAACCAATGAGGTGATTATTTAGTAAAAATATAACTCAATAATGTTGTTTTTTTATTTCATTACGGACTTTAAAAAAATGAGTTTGTTATATTCGTTTTGCTTCCTTGCATTATTTTAATTAAAAGTCAAATTCTTGAAATATTTGATTATGTTTTGACTTTTAGGATAGAGTTATCCTTCTTTAATTTGGCATGAAACCTTAATATCATCCGCTAAACAGTATTCGGTTCTCAAATTTGATTACACACTTTTCTTGGGAATTCATGCGAGTCAACTACAAATGTGCCATGAGTCTGCATAAAGCGGTTACACAAATCTCTTGCACATAGCTCATACCGCCCTTCTTGCTTGCATGCACATGATACAAGTTTGGATAAATGAATATAATACATCTTGATACACAGCTTGTGCTATTGCAGTGGATTGGTTATCACATCCGCTTAGCACTGAAAGCCATGTTCCCAATCTGTTCAACTTGTATTCGTTGTTAAAACCATGTTGTTGTTTCATACTGCAAATAAAACTGAAATTGTCGATTTATAGCACAACAAAATCTTGCGAATTTCCGAAAATACACTTTTCAGCAAATTTTACCATGCATTTGAATTCCTGCATTTGAGTAATATACTGATCTTTGGTAAGGCCAGAACAAATTTATACTCGTTTTAAGACTGATATATTCATCATTATGCAATATAGTCGGTAGAGGAACTTTGTAGTTTATATATAATCGCCGTATTTATCTTAATTCCCTTTTCATGTCACCGTCCTGTTTTAGTATCCAACGTGTTGGAAGCGTTATGAATACTATAGTGATGTTTTATAACTAATACATCTTTTCCATATTCGCAACATAATTAGGACAGACTTTAGAACGTTAGACAAATGTAGCTAGTCAGCAATCATTATGTGGCGGCACCGAAACCTCCTTATTAAGGAAGATGTTATGGTAACTAGTGCAACAGGTCCTTAAATCAAATGTGTAATAAGATCTTAGAAACAATAATCATGTTTACATGTATGAAGTGAAGCAATATGCTGTTTGTTATTAATACGTTACAACAAATCACACGTTTTATGTCTTGCCATTTATTATCAATATATAAAAAAAAGATCCAATTTACTCTTGAAAGTATATATTCAGTATATTGTATATGTAAATAAAACAACTAAACATACATTAGATCCGAGATGAATAATTACTGCACAAACATAAAAGACTAACACGTGTGTGTGTACATGTATAGCTAAGTTAACTAGTTCTATAAAACAGTATTTGTCTAGACAGAGTAAACTATTTCATGAGGATTTTCTACATTTTACATTAGAGTACAGAAACATATACTATTAGTGAGATGCGTATTTGACACCGTCAAATGCTATCATAATTTAAATGAAACGACAAAAAGGGGCTATAGCTTGATAGAACCATTCCTTTCAAGAAAGTAGAAAGGATGTTTGATACAATATCTAAGGTACTGAACAGTTTCTTTTTCATCCGGAACTAACAAAAATAATAATGGAATATTGTGGATTCTTTTGGAAGCACTAAACTCAGCCAAGCAAAATAATGGCAGACTCTCTTTGATTAAGTCTATCTATTGAATATAATGTGTACACAGTTTATGTGAAAATTCCATGAGTGTATTTACTTGAAATATTTTTTGTAAGAAGAACATTAAAAGTCTGGACAATATTGTTCAAAATGAGACGACATAAAGATGCAATATCGTAATTCATTTGTCCAGTTAAAACGCAAGACGTTGCCCACGCCATAAATGTCATTTTCCCCTACGCTATGAATGTCACAAATGATTACGTAATCAAATGAAGCAGATAAATTTAATATCAAGATCCGAATAAAGCATTTCTGTATTTGGGGGAGACACTGAGCAGTAAAGTGTGATCGTTATCTGCTGTATTCAAGAAATTTAAAAGATTATATATTTAAAAGTTCATTTTCAAACGTTATAAAATATAATTATATATAATATTTATAATATCAAACTCGGAGTAATTACAGAATCTTTTATACAATATAAACGGTTATACGGATACCACGTCTCTAAAGAACAATAGGTGACGCCTAATGACAAGGTTTGCTAGGGATAGGAGGGTGTAGAGGTGGGCATGAAATCATTGCCATTTATGAACAGACCCGATCAAACTAACGGAGAAAGGCCCAATGGGAAAAGCGAAGTTTACAGAACGCAGTCGCATACAGCACTTTGCACCGAGTCTGCTTTTATCTTTCTTGGAAACATTTACTACTTCAAAAGATGTTCCTATACGTTTTATTAGAATTGTTCGTTTTAAAGCCCGCTCCGAGTGCGGGAGGTCATGGTTCGCTCCCTGACCGCGTCGTACCAAAAATAGTAAATGAAGCTTCCTCGATTGGTGCTCAGTATTACGGGATAATTCTAGGACTGGTCCGCTCGGTGTTAGTATAATGTGACTGGTTGGGGTATCATGTTACGTGTGTAATCAAGTGATTCTATATCTTCATTTGTACTTTCCCTATTGTCTGACTCAAAGATGAGTTCTGCTTTGTTACAGTCAACATATATCAGTGCATTTTAGTCCCTTTGTCAAGCAAGCACGTGTTGGTAGTGTTCATTTCATTGTACAATATTAAGCCAATAATTAAGGGCAGCCTCAGGTGCTGGCTGACCATCTGGCATACCCACTGTTCAATTCCTTCATTCTTCTCAATCACCCTTCCTCTGCCAACAGGACTTAGTACATTCGGCTTCTGTCCCAGAAATCGTCTCAATATTGAAACTTGGTAGTTCCACAGAACATGTTTTACTGCGTTGACTGGACTGGATGATGCCTTTGATGAATAGAAAGCCAAGTAAACATTCAATTCTTAATCAGTTCTCGGGGAAATAATTGCTTGGGTTTACTAATGACACAGTTATTGCTCATATGGCAGCTTTCCAGCTTTTCATGGTGAAGGAAGAATCCACTTGACCATCCGAGCATTATTTCCTCACTGGCGGGCTCCTTTGTAGAAACACCTACCTTCCGTAAGCCAGCTGGATAGCCTTCACACACGAGAGATAACTTGCAGCGTAAAAGGCAAGTGATTAAAAATAATTTTCTTCTCAGCCACGTGACCCCCCGACCCTCCTCCTCTCCCCCCTCCCCCGCCCCCCACACCCAAAGGTCCCAAGTAAGACCCAATTCTATCAATGTGTACTGAGTTTCCCTGCTATCAGTTTCAAGGCGATTGTCCTCCTTTTCCATTTCGTGTCACATACTGTATGTACATGCAACCAATGAGAGCCCTACATACATATATGCCAAGAGCAGCAGCGTCCTTCATAAAGTCAAAGAGTCTCCTCCTTGTTCTAGCTCGACATTTGTTTAAAAGTGGAGCTTCAGTTTTATCACAAAATAACAAGGGCAATATGAAACATGTGTTTGATAGCCCTCTCGTGCTGCATGGGTAGCATGAACACGTAGAGGCCCTGACTGGATAAAAGGTGTCAGTATTTCTGTATTGTACTGCCTATTTACGGAACATATGTCAAAATAACTTGATGATCATAGCAATTAAGTTTAGTACTGCCTTTACACCTAATCAACCCTATATTTATAAAAGTATGTCACTTGCTGGCTTTTATTTTTATCTGACCTATATATACATAATTATAGTGGATATTTTAAAACATTGTTGTTATTTAAAATATTTTAGCACAAATGGCTGCCCGTACCAAAATTGTTCCTGTTATTCCAATTCGTCAAGTCATTAGCGCCAGCCTTTTAAAAAACAGACAAAATCTGCAAATACAACCTTTCTTGGACTGTTTGTCCGATTTGACTTTCTACCGAGTATGTTCAAGATATTCTGATCTGTAAAAAAACATGACTGTAAGAGCTAAAAATGGAAATATATTCAAACAACATTACCTCCTGACAGGGTGAATTTAATTTTACTTTAGAGCTTTGACACTCTGTAGAGTGATATCTTGTAGTATTGTAATCAAGAAAACAGGTGTGAGCCAAGAAATATAAATCTGACATACATGTTACATACTTACATAGCCTTACACACTGGGCATGTCCACTTCATGTTGATGCTGTAGACCAAGTTTCATCTGAATTTTGGATGAAAACCGTACAAAATGACAGTATAACGCATGACCAGATCAAATAGTACATGCCTCCTACGTGTTCGACATCTAGGAATAGAGATAGCTCAGCACAAAATGGGGGGAAAAAAGTAGCAAGAGTTATAAAACCTGTATAAGTCAGTTGGTATTATCATACTAGAGGTTCGTGTAAAGTTTCATTCAGTAGTGATGAATTATTATCCAAATAATACTAAATCGTTCATTGTAAATATGTGTCTGCACACGACGTGGACCCCTCGACACTTCAAGCTTTAAAGCAATAGTTTTCAAGGCTAAAGAAAGAATAGGGGAGTGAAAATTAGATTGAATCATTTTAATACTTTACACCGTTTGTTTTGTATTTACCGCTGTTTTTCAACAGTATTTCAGTTATGCTTACTGCTAGCAGTTAACTTTACCAATGCGAGGATTCTGAACCAGTAGTAATCTTTTCTTAGCAAGTAACTAGCAATATCCCTAAATGAAAAAAGATATGGAGGATAAACACAATGAATTTGATAAATTCGTCATGGGGAACATACTGCTCACCGCCCAGGTATAGATCTGAGGCGGCTCCGAGAATTGTTGATCTGCGATATACCTATTAAACAAACTAAGCACTTTAGCTCATAAATTGTAGAGGATGCAATATTTTGTAGGACATATTTGAAATTTCAGAACCGAATGAAAGCGTTTTCAAATTCAAACACTCACATTTGCAATCAGTAAACTGTTTGAAATGTAGCGTATGTACAGTCTCGGTCGGAGTATACAAACCCAGTCTGCATCGTTCGCTTACTTAAATAAGATACAGCATGTCCTGTTATTTAGAAATTAGGCAGTAAGACAAACTGACACATATTGTCTGACTGTCGGCGCCACATGTACTTGTAAATGTTGTCCCCACATTCCCTGTTATTGATAAAAAGATATACCCAACTGTATCGCCGATAAAAAATTGTAGTTTCATTGGGGCTTATAGATGGTAGGAGCCCTTAAGCCAGCATTTGTTTAAAACATTATAATAAACCCAACTGCGGACTATTTCTTGATCTTTTGTTGAGGCGGATGATTACACAGGATGGAAAATTCCGCAGAGTTTCTGATTGGTTGAAAATGGCAATTTGTTGGAACCAGGGATTCTGATTGCATAGACCGGTAAATTATAGATTTCGGTCTTGGAATCAAAGTATTATGACGCGGAAGTTATAAAACAGAACGTCAGTTTTTCATCTTGTCTTCTCGATCAGGAACACCAAAAATTACAAATATTAATTTTCTACTAAAATTTATATAAAGATATTTATATCAGTTAACACTACTTAACACAACTAACATTACTAACACCAATTAACATTTCCCCGGCAGATCAGCACCATTCAGAACCAAAGGAGTGACCTACAGCTATGTAAATATAACTATAGATAATATAAAGATACCACACAGGTTTTACAGGAACATTCAAATATTAAATCGGATATATATCTAAACTTTATTTAAAATTGCTAATTTATAGCGATTTATTACATGACAAATTTAGTAAGTCAGAGAGATTTAGACTTTGCACCAAAGATCAGAGAGAGCTTTCTTACAATGAGTTTATTTATATATATTTATAAAAGTTGTCACGTTATAAATCGCCATATTATTATTTCGCAGAACGCCCTCCTATAAGTTCGCCAACGTTTTGTAATAAATTGTGTTGTTCTTTCCATTTTATTATTAGGTGCCAATAAAAACAATCAACAGAGACATTGAAAATCTTTTGATTTATCAAAAGTGTCTGAAATGTCTACGTATTACATTAACGCCATTTTCTTAGGTCAGAAACACTATTAAGCACTCCCTGTCCGCTCTAGACATTGCTTCTTATCAACTTTTTAGGCAGAATATTATTTGTATACCCCTAGTATAGCAAACTTGGCTGATATGTGCAAGATAAGAATAAAAATATCTAATCCCGCTAATAGTTGTTTTGCAGACTGAGGTACATCTACATTTCTGCTTCTGTTTCGTATGTAAATGCGACCAAATAAAGGTAGACAGCAAACGCAAATGACTTGGAAATCTTAAACTTATTCACCGTCAACAGAATGTTTTTACAACAAAACAGAGCACACAAACAGATTCAGTATTAATGGTATACCAATTGAAAATGATCAGTGGATAAAGTACTCAACATACAATATAACAGTGTACATGTACATCACTAACTTGTACATTTTGGTTTAGTCATTGCAGAGAAAACGTGACCGTAATGGTGTATTTAGCGTCGCTTTGTCAGACAATTAAATAAACATAAACGCAATGACCCTATTCTAAGAAGATTAAAAACAGTTTTACTTTACCTCTAGCGATTTGTAGGTACATATTTACAGCTTGGTCTACTGAGGCAGTCGAGATAAAGTGCTTTGTGAAAGTATAAATTGCAATGGGAATTGTACAAAACTTTGCTACAGAAAGTCCTAAAAATCTTCTGGCACCGAAATGATATTCCTGAATCACTCATTGAGAGTTGATAGCTCCATACCACGAGTCTTGAAGCTGTTTAATACAGAAAACATATTTTCTTTGTTGAATGTTTCAATAGGATCCATAAAAGGTTTAGTCCGTCTGGAAAATCTTGTGTATCAATTCAAATGCTAACAAGTAATCAATATTCAGTTTGTTATAAATATACTTTAGTTTGTATGACTGTATAGGATTCTTAGAATGTGTATCTGAATACATGTACTAACGGTAAAGAGGAAAATGTTTTCGAATGAAAATTGAAGGTAATTACAGTCAGTAAAAATCTCTTTGCTTGCTATAGCTGTCACTATAATAATGATATATAACAGATGGTGTTCATTACCATATCCTTAGGACACCGGGCACCGGGCACATTTTTATGTCCCGCCGTTACATGACCGAAATACTATTGAAAAACGGCGTTAACCCAAACATTTTATGCAATCTCACCAGGCGTATGTATGATTTGACAACACAGAAAATGACGTCACTCGACCTTCCGCTATTTCTGGAAGTAAAGAAAATGAAAGTAGACATGCTAAACTTAAAAACGAAAGTCGCCTTTGGATTGGTCGATAGTCAGGGGTCACGCGCAGAGGCCACCCCGTCAAAATGTATGCGCGAGGACTTCTTTTTTTTTTTTTTAAATAAATGTTGTAATATGAGACAACGAACCAGTAGCAAAAAGCATTCTTATAATGCCTTTTCTGTAGTTATTCATTATGCATGTTTGTATCTTTATTCAGAAGTATACAATGCGTATCAAACTGTAACATAGTTTCTCTACGTATTAACTTCCAATGTAGAACATCCTCATTAATGTATTTAACCTTAAGTTACTACATATACAAATTAAATGTGCATGAAGAACCACATTGATAATTAAACGTACTTTGTTAAAACAACTTCCTGTTCTCGCCAAACTGTGTTTAATATACATGTATTAAGTATATGCTATGTTAAACCGAATGCATATATCTTACACATAAACCTGAGCATTTCATGTTTATATAATCTAAACGTAGTAAATATTCTTATTTTTGAATACGGAAGTTTGGTCTAGTATGCGTTGAACATATATGAATCTATCCGAGCATGTTTTCGAGGGGCCAGGGCGGAAGTGCAATAGATAAAAAAGCACTCGGAATAGTTTCATTCTCATCCTTGATATATCATGAATGAATTATTTCAGAACTTAAATTGGAATGCAAATTCAGAAAAAGTAGCCACCAAAACGGATTGAATAGTACATCAGGTAATCAATTAGCGAAACAATTCAAGAACACAATAAGACTAAGAAATTTCATTCAGTTGCATAGATTTTCTTTCAGGAACTGGCTACAGAAAATAAAGCATTTTCTAACAGGTACTCTTATTACCAGTTTCTGTATAAGGAGAATTAGAATTTAGAATCAAAATACGTGACAAAAATTAATTATAGTTCAATGATTCCAAGATTATACGAAATATTTTTCTGAATACAAATAGTCTGGAAAACTAGAACAGTAACTTTTGGAGAAAATTTTACAATGGCCTGCCTTGACAAATACGCTGAGTTAATATCAAACTTTAAATCCGGCCGCTCAATCCGGGGTCGTGGGTTCAGACCAACTAGGGCCCAGACCACGCCTTCTCGTATGACACCAGTGCTGTTTTTCCAGGAAGTGGCCTCGAAAGTAGTTACAAAGCTTGATATTTTCATCTCAATCGAGCTAAAATGAATAAGTATAAACTAAATTGTAAATCAGCTGTCATTTACTAAATGTACTGGAATTGGTGTACAACTAGAAAACCTAATCGTAATAATCTTTGCAAAGTTAACATGTTTAAAAAGATATTTTTCTGACCAGTTATCATTGTTTATGATTTTCCAAAATAATTCTTCCTTTCTTTATCTGCATTAAAACATACAGCTAGTAGAAAGGGTTATCAGCACATTCATACTTCTATCTCACTCCCAAAAGAATTATGGAAAAAGAAAACAATTTTTTGGGATGAAAAGTATATAAAAAGTGACATTTACAGCTTTTCAAGACTGCTTGCTATTGATAAGTATTCCTGTAAGAATGCAAATTGTTCCCTTTAGTAATGATATATTCCCATAAGGAAATTTCTCGATGAAATATCGCATAAACGTGTCTCAACAGCAGATCGTTATTAAAATGTGCAATGTCAGAATTCAAATTAAGTTAATCCCAGCGAGATAATTTCTACGAAATATTAACGTTTTGCTGAAACATTACACAAAAAAGTCCCGGCAATAATTGACAAAAGATTATACTTTCCCGACAGCTATTAGCCAACGTTAAGAGGTGTACCATGTCAGAAGGCAAAGGAAATTATTCCCTAAAGTAATATACTTTTGAAGATTTTGTTACGAAATATTTCGCAAAATTGCGTAACATATTTTTTTTCTGATATAACAACTAATATTGTATAGATTTTTGCCAAATTAACTCAACATAGAAGCTTGGTTCCTGGAATGATTAGTCTAGAAATAAATATCTTTGGCAGCATAGCCCAGGCAATATTAGCAGTATTTACATAAATAGAGCAAGTTCCGGTCAACCATCAGCAATAATTAATCCATACGAGGATACGATGTATGGCATTGTCAGCACGGTCAATAATGCGAGATAAAGTTGGTGAGATATTACATGTCCACATATAACCACTGTCCACTAGGGATTCTAAAAGAGTATTCGTGTAAAAATGATTTTTTCTAAGGTGCATTTTACGTATTTTTGCTCTTTTCATTTAGATAAGAAATACTCCACATTCAGTAAGCAGAAAACATTCTTTCTTAAATGCAATCTCAGTGACCCTAAGTTCTATAAGTCAGAATTACGAGACTACATTGGTAGAGCAGTGGACTACCGAACAGAAGGCCTTGTAATGTACAATTTTGTTACGAATAGCTACACTTGTATGCTTTTCGGCATTCTTGACCAAATGAGAAAATTGCATTTTATGAAAAAACAATAAAACAAAAAATGCAAAAAATCACATATGGAAAATACGTAATCGAAGGAATTTACCTATTGGCATTAACCTATACCCTGCTAAATTTTAAAAATGGATTTGTCTGTCATTCAATTTGGGCAGTACCATTTATCATTCGAAGGGGTGTTCACTGAAAATTTACAGACTGAATAGCGAACAGTGCAGACCATGATCAGGTCCCAATGGCCAAATCACTTGCCGTCAGCAGGATAAAGGTTAAGGGTCCTCTTTTAATAAAGGGATAAAACCTAAAACTTTCAAAAACAGATACACATCAAATAAGGTCTGGAAATTGAATTCTAAGTCAGATAATCGTTCAAATGTGAAGTAAATGAAGGTTTTGTTTATATCAACAACTGAAGTCTGATAGTCATTGTTTATTGTATACCTCTGTTCGCAAAGATCGACAATTCTTGCTGCATGCAAGTGCTAACATGCATATCTTTTAGTTCATTTCCCTTGCACTTACATTATCGAGTGGAAAACGCAATGTCATTTTTTTTCAGAACAAAGACGACAACGATATATTTTATACTCTTGCGTGTATAATTTACGTTTTACTGTAGTGCTTCAGGTGTTCCTGTCACCTCATATATTGAAAAAAAACTTTTAAAAATTATGTCTCCCACCACACAGTGGTGTTGGAGACATATTGATTTACTCCAGTCTGTGCGTGTGTCTGTCTGTCTTTGTGGCTGTCACAAAACTTGTCCGCACTGCACTCTAAGTAGACCATTTCTCATCCAATCTTCACCAAACTTGAACAAAATGTGTTTGACCATAAGACCTCGACCAAGTTCGATAACTAGCCAAATCCGCCCAGGCACTTTTGAAATACGGCCCTTGAATTACTGATTGGGTCCACTCGTCCAAGCCATCTTATTGGATCCACCCGACTAAACCATCTAGAGAAACCTCTTCTCACATACCCTCGTAGCGATGGATTCCATCAGGAATGAGGTGTCGAGAGTGATTAATATAAGTTGTAGAACTTCCTTCACAATCGACCTAAAATAAATTATGTATAAACTATGAACACGTTAGGTGAGATTACAAAATATGTTATTATATTGATCTGTATAACTGACCATAACGGTGCAACATCCAGTACCATAACGTGACCAAAACAATTTTTGTATACAAACAACGTCTTAATATGTTATTTGTTTATTAGACATGTTTTTGTTCCATTATTCTATCTGGAATAAAATAAACTATCCATTTTAATTTCACTACGTTTATATCGTCTGTTTTGACCAATTTCGTTCATTTCTAGGAATGATCCAGTGCATAAATAAACACAGTATTAAGCAACTCACGATATGTCTGTGTATCAAACAACAAATACATAAGAAACATAAATCACAAACATTATTCCTCCTTTATTTACCCAGGCATATTAATGGGAAAATGAGTGTTATTGCTTACAGTATTTTATGGAAAATGTTTTGGCTTTTAGAACAAGTTGGTTAATAAATAGTGATTACTAAATTGGTTTCTGTTTTGTTTTTACAAGACCTAGAAAACTGAGTGAGTAATCGTCAGCAGGCCAATTGTCAAGGTCGTATTAACAGTAAGTGGAAAAGATAACGTATGCCTTCATATACGAGCTTCAGTTTAGGCAAATATATTGCCTGTGGGTAGCGAATGAAACCTTTTGATTTTGTTGTCAAACGGTCAGTTTCACAGTTTGAAGAAAACGCTAGTCGTCTATGGACTCCTTTTTGTTCTTAAGTTTTTAAAGACAAATTTACGCTATGTTGTCAGATAGACAACAATTCTCTCCATATCGTCTGAACTTCTCAAGCGTTATATTCAACACCGACAATATAAGAGCTATGTCGGACGTATATTGCTTCCTACAGAGGCATATTTGTTATATCCATGTATATAATTCATATAGCAGAATTTAGATGTTTCATATGTACTAGTATTCTGTTAGGTGCATTTAACCTTTACCACACTAAATTTCTAAAATTCTCCATCTCTCAGCTGGGTAGTACCATTTATCATTTGAAGGGGTGTTTACTGAAAATTTACTGACTAAATAGCGAACCGTGCAGACCATGATCAGCCTGCACATCTTGGTCTGCGCTGGTCGCAAAGGCAGAATCACTTGCCGTCAGCAGGCTAAAGGTTAGATTGATTGATACATATACATAAGAGTGCTTTTAAAATGTAATATAAATATTGACCATATAACAAATGATATAATAATGATAATAATAATGGTAGTCATTTATTTATTATCTTTTCTTCTCACTCTTATAAGATTATTTCATTGATAAATTGAGAGAATGTGGAAAATAGCATTATATGTGCATCTATTCTGTCAAGTCTCAAATGACAAACTGCGTGCTATAATGAACTCATTTATTTCTTCGTGATACAAATACCCTCTGTCCTACTCTCAAAACTAAATAATATTTAAACGAATTTTGATGAACAATACATAAATTATAAATTGTGAGTACTTGGTCTTTATCCAAGGCGACATACAGAGAAGTCAACGACGAATCACTGACCTTTTGTTTTCTTAATCAACCTTGTCTTTCTTTAAGTAATTCTAGACCATTTGCAAATAGTTTGTACCACTTTAAGATCAAAATACAGATGACCGCATATTGTTGTGGCGTCTGCTTCATTAGTTTATGAATTTCAGTTGATGTTCGCCATAACAATTGTCTGATTATCTATGCGAGTCGATGACCACATTACATGCATTATAAACAGTAGTACTTAGTTTAAACGCCTCCTAAGTCCAGATGACTCCATACTCTCGGTGCATGTCGCCCTGGCGTGTTGCTGCACTTTGACGTATTTCCGGACAAACAAGTACGAACATTAGCGGTCGAATTTAAATTATGACACATGAATAAGCGACTGTACTGGTTACGCGTAGCTGTGGTAATCAAAACGTTCTATCCGTTTCTGCAAAAATGTTACAAAAGTTTATAACCAAATTACATAGAGATTACACTGATATATTCCACATTGCTCTTTAACCAATATGCGGCTTTTGACAACACACGTCTACGTTATTTTTGAACAGCCCTTGTATATATAAAAGCATTTGCTAGAAATATATTAAGGTATTTATTTCAATATTGATATTTGGAATTGCAAGTGGTAATTTCCTTTCGCTTGGATGCTTGACAGAATAATACTTTGAAGTGTCACCTTTTCTCTTTGCGTTGAAGTTTTACATCAAAGTTGACAGATTCTGATCCTTCTTTTAAATGCGTATGTACGTGTATGTAATCTGATACGTTACCCGCAGCTGGATAACCACCAATGAATCGGATAAATTTTGTATGAAATAGGAATAGCCCAACGGACAATTTTCCTTTTCTTTACAAAACGTTATCGATTCGAATGAATTTTGAAATGTACCAGAAGCCTTGCTAAATGAATTTGATCTACTTTAAAATAACCCTTTAAACGTTAAAAAAACATGCAGTCCCTTCTTGTGTACGTTTAATTTTACAAAATATCAATAACCTCCGAAGACAAGGCTTTAAATATATCAACTACAGGGCATAGCTTAACCGGTTCAACACCTCAACTTCAATGTATTTTTTTCTCATAAAAATCCACAGGAAGGCTGATATTAACTGAGGTATTAGAATTGCCTGGATCGTTACAATTTCTTTAATAAATCATAGTATCTTCACATTTTCACGTTCTTAGTCGATATATAACAGTTATTAAAGACCCCTTATCACTAGGCCACATGGCGGACAGTTGTTGCCTGTGTTTTTGTACAACTGATTTCATCTTTTCTTCCTGTTCATATCTGGGGTGAAAGTCATTTACCAGCTGATAAAAACTGTACATTTTGATTGGTGGATGAAAAATTCCACAGGTTTCCGAATGGAATAGATAATATAATGTTTTCTTAAGGGGTGTACAGGTGCTCTAAGCTGTATTGTTAGACAGTATAATCCATTGCAATGCTCCTTTGGAAATAGCTTGTAAAACGGACGTAGAAATTCACTCGGTAGTGAAACTGCGGCAGATAGGGAGTGATCTGCCGTAAACGATTTACAGTGTAAGCTCGTCCCCCAGCCAACTCGTCCCCATTTTGGTCATTTCGTATCCCTTGATGATTTCAAAAATGGTCATTTCGCTCCCACTCCCCACTTTTCGGTCCCTCCTTTTTAGTCTTATTTTTTTTTGGTCAAAGTTTCCTAGATTATGATTGATATAAATATGATGTAAACTATGTGTTCTGTAAAATATGTTCTACATGAAAAAACATGAAAATTTTACTTTAAAAACTACATTTTATTTTGCTTTATAAATACCCGATGGTATGTAAAAGTGCAAAGTGCCTGCAGTTTCCTAGTTTAAAGTGTGCATTGACTAATGCGACCGTTTTTAAAGATACTTCTTGTTGAAACTGATCCTATTCAAATGGGAAATTTATGAATTGAGATAATTTTTCATAATCAGCGGTTAGTTATATCAATACACTATTACATTTGTGTAACTTTGCTAACGATAAGAATGTTTTAACAAAGTAATGAATTTTTCATATCTACGTTTTCATATATTCATATTCAGACGCGAAATGTCAGATTTCGGTTCATTACTTTAAAAAGGCATTCTAAATTGTCGTAGAGATATGGGCCTAATTTCAGCTCCAATTTGACCGCATAATATTGGTTTATCTTTTATTTCTGACTACGTTTAATATATTATAAAATTACCAAAAATAATGTTCAAATAAGGCCGTATACTCCTAAATATGTAAATATATCGCAAAAAGTCCGTAAAAAGAACAGCGCGAATACTAAGTGTCGTGACTGATTTTAAATGAATCAATATTGTATGGCCAATGAGGTTTTTTGTTTTTGTCCAAAAGAAAAAAAAATGTTTATTTATTCATTTGTTTATTTATTTTAAAGCATATTTCTATTGTACAAGGAAGTTGACAAAACTTCGTTTCCCCATTAGTTTAAAATAAAAACTGCAAAGTAATAGTAATGTTTGTAACATCCCTCAATTCTCCAATTTCATTATCTCTCGCTACCATTTGATTATCGCTTACTTCTACCAGTCGATTTTAGTTTGAACTGACTGAACCTTCGACCAAAAATTCAGAACAATATATGATGAATTTATTGTCGACAGCGAATAATGTTAGAATTGCCTGTTTCCAATCATTTTCTCTTATGTGACATTGTCGTCAAAGCCTATCGCACGTATATATGTGCGTTATAGTCTTACATGTTGCGTGTGAAATATCATAAACGTACAGAGTTTATATCCTAAAAGGTCAGGAAATAACCATATTCGATAAAAAATAACACAAATGTCCTGTCAAAGCAAATACTATACATATCAGCAATTTCAATATCCTAGCAGATATTTATTCAATGTTATCTGAGATCAATTGTCAAAAGAAATATATATAGAATCACATTAGCATTGCGTTACATATATTTTATAAATGTACTATGTTTTACTGATAAACCTTTAAGAACAACTGGTTATTTTGTGTGTTACAGTTTCACATAGCTACTTTCTTAGTACATTTGTTATCTTTTATTCTACACATCCATTAATACACTGCTCAGTCAAAAACAACAGAAAAAACAACAACGTTGTGCATGATCGGACTAAAATGCAGTACCGTTGTATGGTCATTGTACTAGTTAAATACCATTATACATACATATATATATATAGGTAATAGAAACAAGGATACTAAATTATCAGTGAAAATTACATCCAAAGAATACCGCCTCATCAAACCGCAACGCCATAGCGGTTTATGTATGAATGTGAACACGAGATACCTATAGAGGGAATATAGGAACATAGCTGTGCACCATCCTAAAACTGTCGACGGCAAAAACCCAAACCACTAGAGAGTTTATACAGGTTTAAAGTTCGCACCTAAACTTACTCTTAACACCAACCATGTTCTACATTCCCAGGACAGGGTAACGATAGGTTGTCCTGGCAAGATGATTCATTGCACATGCAATAGTAACAAAAAGCAAATGAATGCTCTTGTGAATCTGTTTGAACCGCAAACCTAAAGAACAAAAAAAAAAAACAAACACATGTAATAGAAGTTTTTGTAGAAGACCGAGCACCAAGTGAGAAACACCAATAATGACCCGAGATGACAGAGAACCAAATAAATTCAGTCAGACACAAATCAGGACTGAAGACCAATAATGCGTTGTGTCGCAAAACGGTCGGGTCACAACCTTCCAAATATAGATGGAATATGTCCATGATCTTACGAAGTCTTAATATCGATAATAAATTTTAAGAAAATATTTACGCCATATATTAATAATAACGGCACCCTGCTGTAGAATCTTTTATAATATATTGGCTACTGTAACTGAAATATTAGCTATGATTTCACGCTCTGGCAAACCAAATTAATTGAGAAATATGCATCCCTAAAGATGTCGCCTGGGTGCATCCCAATCTAAATAAGAAATATACAAAACTAAAATTACATTCATCTCTCTTGTGGTACATTGTGGTATGTATAATATTGTTACCTATATCAGAGATAAGCCTTCAACATTCTTTGACAGTAAGAACTTGAATTGCACTTTTCATAGTATAAAGAAGTTCGGCATTTTGAACAGTAGTTTACTATGAATATATAACTATCATTTTTAACATATTATTCACCGACAGAAGAACTCATTTCACCTTGCATTGGAGCAATGTACTTGTCATCAGTGCATGCGAACTCGATGTTTGCTGCTTTTAATTATATATTCCGACATTCGCATTGAAGCCCTGCACAATTATATGTGTCATATATCGTACGGGTTACAAGTAAACTATTCATGTACAAAACATGTTCTTTAAACTGAAAACTTGTTTATGCTTTTGTTTGAAAGAAAAATATGTTAAAAGTACCTCTGTTTGCTTTCACTATCAATTGACACTGAGTGCACATTTTATCATTAACATGTCACCAGTGCACAAAGTCTTTTATGTTTAATTGTTGTCCTTGCAAACTAATCAAAAAGTCAATACAATGAATATTTTATCGACAGTGCATGCAAACCAGGAAGTCCTACGTTCAAGTTCGCCTGCTTCTAATCATATATCACTTATGTCTTGACATTGTCATTAACTCCGACAAAGAAGTCCATACCAGTTGCGTATATCTTATTTATTTCGTGTGAAATATCATAAATGATCAGAGCTTATATTCCCAGTTGTCATACAAAAATCAATATGTAATAATACGAAATACAAGATATCATGCCAAAGCGCATAATATACGTAGAAACAATATAAACATCTTATCAGACATTTATTCATTATCTGCAGAAAATACGAAACAGACTTTTGAAAATTATGTAAACCTTCCGTCACAAAAAGTTTTGTATATTGTAACGTTAAACAAATTTCTCATGACAAACTGTTCTGTAATATCTTCCCGTTGTTATTCTGTTTGTGCATCTATTAGACATACACACGGTCGACACGCTCACACACCCACACGCGCACGCACGCACGCACGCACACACACACCACAGATAGAGCAAATTAGACCACGGGGACAGTACGAACAAATAACGGAACACAATTGGTTTATGTTGCAAATGCTCTGTTTAGACAAATTGTCATTCTCCTAAATCTGTAAAGTAATAGTTTCGTTGAGCTATATAATTATCTAAATGGTGTGTTTTGTTCTTGTGTTCTCACTGAACGTAATTAATTGTCGTTGCTTTTCAAATATGGTTTTTGTTATATGCCAAAATGTACTTTTGCAGTTTTGATACATATTGGCTTATACTAAAAGATTCGCATTTAATATTATTAAATGCAGTTCGTCCTTTTAAGATCAATTCGTATTTTTATAAGTAAAAATTGTCATTGGCATTCAAAATGTACACAAATATTCTTTAAATCATCTCGTTATTATCAGTGTGTATATGCTTGTCATCTGAGATCAACATAAACTATGAAAAATTGCTTCTTTAAATGTCATGTGGTGACCAAAAAACTCTTACCTCACATACATTGTACGTGTTTTTACTCTGGTGCTAGTAGGTGTGAACATTTTATATTATAAAGAAAAAAGTCAAAGCGCAACATTTTCATTTGTCAATGAATAAAACATTTATGTAAATGATGAAGCAAAATTATGCTTAGCATCTCTATCTGGTTACCACACATCGAGGGTTCAACGCAATAAGGGCGTAACTACATTTTTGAAAACTTTACAAGAGAAGAAAAAAACTACTTTGTTTTCTTCTGTGTTCAGTCACATACAAATTTACCAAAGTTTTTCACTTAATATTAGACATGTTATATGAAACATTAAACAACATGAATGAAATTTGACAAAATAACAGTATATTTTAAAACATTTGACTTAAGCCCTTATTGCATGATTTTTCATGTAAATCTGGAGTAATTTTATATGCAAGATGGGCGTAAGTGGACTTACGCCTTTATTGCAGGAAATTTTCTGTTGAAGTTGGTAAAATTATGTCATGCAACAAGGCAGTATGTACAAAAAAGTAAATACAACTAAAGCATACTAGCACTTTTATACTCATTTTAAATGAAACATTTAAGAACATAATTGAAACTGAAGAATATAACAGCCTATTTTAAAGTATCAGACTTAACAGCAAGATTTTTTCATGTAAATCTGGAGAGATTGTATTTGCAAAATGGGCAAAAGTGTTCTTTTGCAGTAAAATTTCAATTAAAGTTTCTGATGAATTTAATATTTTTTTCACGTAAAATGGTATTACTATACAACAGAATACAATCATAAATTTACTAATTTATGTCTGCATTTTCTTTAATTAAACTGAATATTACACATCTCATTTTTTTCCCTCCAGACCTGAATGAATATCTTTCTATTTGGCACTATAATAAAGGGAAAACAACAACAACAAAAAAAGCTTTAAAAAAGCAAAGCAGTATATAGGGAGTCTATCAAATTATATAAAATAGGACAAATGAAATCTGTCAGTCACTCTATTTCTTAAATTTCAGTCTTGCAAGCTTTATCAAAGACAAATGACATTAATTGTATATCTGACAAAATGAAAACACCACAAAATACAGGACATGACACACAGGAGATGGCCTCAGTTACCACAGCACAGTAACAGCATCTTTGCTGCATGTTATAACATGGCAATTTCGCTCATTCATGGGGTCGTGGGTTTGAGCCCCACTGGGGTCACAACCATGACCTCTCATATGACACCAGTATTGGATTTTCCAGAAGCAGACACAAGAGTGGTTCCAAACTGAAAACTAGATGTGTGTATAAAGGACACAGGTGCCCCCACCTCCTGTCACTGCATGTACATAATTATTATTATTATACCAGATTTATATAGCGCCCTTTTCATGATCAATTTCATGTTCAAAGGCACTTTACATAGTTTAAATGCAACGACACAGGGCGCATAATTCATCCTCTACTAGTACAGACACAGAGTGATCTGACCAGAGGGACAGAGTGAGACAAAGCCCCCACGACAGAGAGATTTGAAATCAGATACAATCGTTGCAAATAGACAGCCTGGTTCTTTAGCGTGCCCAGTGTATAGCACTGATACACGTAAGGATTGCTTGGGTTCCTGACCAGTACACCTCTAGTTGGGTGGGAAACACTGAAAAGCGTTTCTGAAAATTCCGGAGTAGCTGCCGGAGATCGAACCCCCGACCTCAGGATTGGAAGGCCAGTGTGCAAACCACTGAGCTATCCGTCCACCTATACATCATGGTTTCATGACTCTGGGTGAAATATCTTAGATACATGCAACACAATTAAATGTTTCATCACTTTAATGTGTATTTTTCGCTAAGTCAAAGACCATAACTCCTGACTGGCTGAATGAAATCCCAAACAGAACACCCAAATGTACAAGTTCACATGTTATAACAATCCCCTGATATTTTCTGACTCTAATTCAAATACTTCTTGAGATACAGGCAACACAAACTTGTTTGCACTTATGCATTATTTTTTTTATTTAATCAAGGCCCATAACACTAGTATGACCAAAAGAAATCCTGAATGAAACCTTAGGTGCACAAATTTACATGCTTAATAATATTCATCCTCTTTGACCCGTGGTCAGATACGTTTTAAGATAAAGTGTGACACAAACTTATATTCATTTTATGCATATTTTTTATTAAGTGAAGGGCCATAACTCTGGTCTGGCTGAATAAAATCACAAACAAAACCCAAGGGGGCAGGCACAGAACTGCTGAATAATAATCCTGTAATGACTTAAAATAAAATGTTGGTCAGCTGTGAGAGATCCAAATTGAAATACTAGCTAGGTGCACAATTTCACTCAACATGGAGCTTGATGACACTTTGTAAACTACCTTTTTTGAGATATGCACAACATAAATTTGGACGAAAATACAAGGGCAACTCAAAGTGCCTCCATCCACCCCTTGCTCACGAAATTTTGGATGGCTCAAAAATCACACAGTGACTGTAACAATGTTAATACCAAAAGAATCTGTATAGTTGCAGATTTAGCATGCCTACCATTTCCACCTGAGCACAATGCAAGAACCACAAATTGGTTTATAAGTAAATATAAGAAAATAAAAACGCCCAGGAAATTTGCTGAAATGGCATAGAAAATATGTGGTAAGTACCGGTATACAAAACAAGAGCACAGCCTTGGGGGTGCAGACGCTCATCTAATTTTATTGTCTCTGTATAATAGAAATATTGTCTACCCATGATTTTCTAAGTTCAAAAGGGGCCATAATTCTTGCAAAAACAATTTAAAATTACGGTACTTGCTTTGCAGAGTCAGCTTTAATAGCGAATACCTTCACCAAGAATTAAAGCAATAGCTTTGACCTTTAAGGAGAAAAGTTGACCTAAATGCAAAATTTAACTAAAAAACTGATATTTTCCTATTCTGAAAAGGGGCCATGATTCTTGCAAAAAGCAGGATGGAGTTATGTTTCTTGCTGTACATAGTCAGTTACTGATGTTGACAAGTGTTGCAAGTTTTAAAGCATGCGAACACTGACGCAGACGTTGACGCCTATCAAGCGATGACAATAACTCATCAACTTTAAAAAATCAAAATAAAAAATCACATAAGCTAAAAAGCTTCGAATATTACCAAACTGGCTTCATGTATTATTATGTTACTGAATAATACAGTCACACTTACATTTCAAAGAATGTATGCTGTATGTCTTAGGCTGTGGCTGTTCACTGTAAACTATAGCCTGAAGTACTGGCTTTTGATGTATATGACACCTTTTTGATTTTCATTTTATTATTAAAGTAACTTAATTTTTAAAAAAAATGCACATTTCTACCTCATTTTGAATATTTTGTTTCTTTTGGTGCCTTACAACTAAAATTTTGGTACAGATTATTGAGGAGTTTTTCCTAGGCCAGACGCCTTTCATGTATTATCACATTTCATTGTTGGACTTCCCCTTTTATATGTATATGGAGTTTCACCTACAGTTTTCGTGGACTATAATCCTTTTGCAATACTGTACCGAGTAAGCAGGCACAAGTGTAAAAATCTTCAAGTAATTGATACTGCAATTTATTTGTTTTCAAGAAAATCATTTTTTAACTCCCTTACATTTTTCAAGGGCAGAAAAATATTTTTAAACCATGATACATCTTAAAAAGCCTGCAAGGATATAGAACATGGACTTACTTCGACCATGGTACGACTTTACAAAATTCAAGGAAATTGAAATATTTCCTACCATGATACACCTTTAAATATCTTTAAGAACAAGGATACACCTTTAAAAATCTTTAAGAACAGGATACACCTTTAAAAATCTTTAAGAATACAGAATATAGACTTACTTTAATCATGAAACACCTTCTGAAGTCTTCAAGAATAGAGTGTCTTTTTATAACCTAGCCCAATTAATATTTTTAAACTGTTAATTTTGGATAAACTGTTAATATATTCATTTTATTTTACCAGTATAGAAATCTTTCTATTTGGCAATAATTATTGTGGGGCAAGTATGGCTTTCACTTTGAAAGTATTGGGCTATTAGTGCATTAAGTAGCAGTAAGATGAATGGGGGTCTATCATTTAACTGTAGCTAAATTTGATATTAACATATCCATGCACACAGGATGAATCTACCATTTGTAAGTACTGACTCTCATAAGCATAAAAAAGCTTTTCTTGACTTCAATGTCATAAAATGTGACAATACTACATTTACTTTAAGGTTCATGCATCAGGATAATGCCCTTGATACCTTATGATGTCATCATTATGACATCACAGAAATTATCTGATTACACAAGCCTGTATTGCAGGATAGATATTAAGACTACTGGATACTTTTTGCATGCAATAAGGCAGTAAGTCAACTTACTTCCATATTGCGCATAAAAATCAAGGCAATCTGAGATACGCCCTTATTGCAATATCAAAATAATGATATAAATAACTGAAACATCTGGTTTAAATTTTCACAGTATATAAATTAGGTCAAAATAAAGTGAAAAATCAAAAAAAGTGATTTTTGGTAAAATATGTAGATACGCCCCTATTGCGTTGAACCCTCGACATGTGAACACGAAATGAAGCTTCTTGTGCCATTTTTGTTTCAAAATCTGGTTGTTCAGATAATTTATTTATATCTATGTTCCGATAAAAGTCTATCTATATATTGCTTCCAGTCTCATGTATTAAGCATATCAGATAGAAGATTAACTTCTGTCCGATCTTCATCTATCTTGTATTTGTTTCTGAATCTTTTCCTTCCAATGCAAATTTGTAATACGATTTTCCACTAATGATCCAAGCTCATTGCTTTCCTTTGTCACATAAACGCTGTTCATGTTCAAGATTATATCGAATTAGCTCTTGATTTCCATCTATCGATTGGCAAAGACAAAATCACGAGAGAACCATTTCAAGAAGACAAAAACTATGATGTGTTAAAAGGAAGTCATATTTTTGTATTTGTTTTATGCTGAGAGGACAAATGCTGTGTGTCAAATGGAATCAGATTACATCAATGGTTGTATGACTTTCATTCAGAATACTTTTACTGCCAGGATGAGTCTCATTGTGTAATAAGTTATAATCATTGAGACATTGACTGGATATGCAAGCGATATCGTGGGCAAACGTTGTGACATATACGTGTAGAGAGAGAAAGAAAGAGATTTTTTTTCGACAGGCTTAATCAAAAAGAAAAACACTGTCTTTACTTTGACTTTGACTAGTAGCGAGCGGAATTTTCACGATTTTGATCTGCCAGGTTAGGATAACGCCAGAAAATTGTCAAAACACATGTTTCTTTTTCATAATTTTATTGTAACAATTGACAAAACAAAAAAAACACGATAATTTGATTGTAAACTTTTGTTGATTTTGTAACATGTTTTCGCGACTTCGCATATAGTAATTAGACAAAATTAGGGGTGCACGTGAATTTTCCCCAGAGAGGTTTTAATACTTATGTCAATATTATTACTTGTTATTAAAATTTTAGATTCATTTTAATAGGTAAATATCCCGGATTCCATTATTTCGTATAACATGGTACATAAACTAATTCTACATTACTAGTGTTATACACGATGGTACCGTATATTGTCATACCCCTTTGATATCCATCGTGTTAACCGCTTTAAACAATGCTTTCTCGCCTACCTGTATATCCTACTCGAAATCACCAATCGATGTTGCTGGTTTAGATCTATTGTCTTCATTTGCTTAGGTCAGTATGGAATGGAACAAAATTCGTCAGATAATTTGTTAGAATGCTGTTTATATTTTTATCTAATAATACTAATATGTGCAAATGGGTAAAAAAGAAACACTTGTAAATGAAAGCATATTCATAGACACCATTTAAAAGTTAAAGTAAAACGCTAGGTTTATAAATAATTGTAAATGCAATATTACTGGCAAAAAAGGTTCAAAATATATGATTAAATAGTAACATTGTTTTGCTGGCAAAACAGTTTTAAAGATATGTAATACAATAATATCATTGGCAACCTGCACATGTTACCGTGACATTTCCTAAATGTTAACCAGATATGTTATATTAAAAATGTGGGAATTAAGATATGTTCTAGAATTAGAAAAAACAATATTTAGACTTTGAAAAAAAACATATTTCCAAGTTAGGGATAAACATATTCAGTTATAAATGCTGATAGTTTTCAACACGTATGTAGATTTAGTTCTTTGGTCTGAAACAATGATTCTCATGGAGGAATTAATATACATTTCATTTCAGCATACAACCGTTGCTGAAGAAATGCCCCATCAAAAATTATTTTAAAATGTTCAAGTAATTTAATAGAGGCCAATTGGTATCATGCACATAATGTTAAACAAATCGCGTTAGCTGTCAATTGTGAATATTTTGTTCAAACCGACGGGACATTTTGCTTTCATAAATTGAGTTCTAACAGATACATGCATGTTGTCCCAATACGGCAGTCCTTTTGCACAAATTTATTCACAAATTATGCTTGGCTTGAAGTGGTTGTTAATGTTAGAAAAATTGTAATCAGACAAAAAAAAAGCGTGCGTAGGTGTGAAGTACGCATCTTATGTAAATACAGAATATTTTGTCAATAATCTTTCACAATACATCAACTTACAACATACGATGTCTCAAGTAAGCTTATGTGATTAACAGACTGTAGGGTTTATCGTGACGCCTAATCTGACATGGGAACTGTTAAGAACTTTCCTAGTAAACCACTATTTCAACACACAGCTATTTGCTATCTGCTATTGGTCTTACTGTTTGTCATGATATTTACCAATGTAAAATTAACAACAGTTATTCGTTAAAAGGGGCTTGATAAGCTATACGTAAACACCGTAAAGTTTTAAAATAACACAATAAAAACTTGTCAAGCAAAAGAAATAATTAGCAAAAAAATGTGCACATGGTAATGCTTTTTACTAGTTTAGTTACTATGGTTCTATTTAGGTAATAAAGAGTGTTAAAAACAGTGTTCAGTCTAAGAGACAGCTTTCTTAAGCCCTGTATGAATGCGTTCATTATTAATACATGTTCAAAATAGATGCATAGGCAAATCCAATCAAACCGCGGACGAAATAAGCAAAAAAATGAAATGGGACACCGCCTCGGTCTTATATTCTCCTTGTAATGGCTCTCAAGATTAATTTGTTTATGAATCTTTCAAAAGTACATCCAAAGTCTCAAACTATATTGTCTTTTATTCCAGCATAAATATGCTGCTTTGTCATTTTCAGGGGGTGTTTTAGAGTAATTGTTTGAAAAGACACCACGTGTTATTAACATACATTTTATATATGCGCACTCCATAAAGGAGGCATAATTAAGACAAGTCTTAAACATGAATGTACGGTTATCGACATTTTAGCTTTTCACACGTTTTTTGATAGAACAGCGTAAACACTTGTTTATTTTTCTTGTAGCATTAGCAGTTCGCCTTCACATCCGCTCGAGATACGTCTAATCCATTGGGATTCAGCAGATGTTATAACATAAAACAATTTCGAAATTCATTAGTTTTTATATCTTAAAAAAATGCAACTATTCATCTTTATACTCACTGTTGTGTTGTTGATGGACAGCTCCTGAGGAGAGGACGATCATTTTGTTGTCACTAACGAGAAATTTAATCTTAAGTAATTTCCCGCGTTTCATTAACGTTAACATGACTTAAGGACATTCTCTATATATTCCTCATACAGTATGGTCTTGTTGTACAATATGATATAATAGAAAATATAGATTTTGCCGCTGCCGAGTAATGGGCAAATAGAATGAGACAGTAAACAAATTACTGAATATTCTTTCTCTTGGGGCCATAATGTTGAAAGTTACTGTTACTCTGTAATTATTCATACTGGTGGTTCAGAAGAAAGAAAAATATTAAGGATTAAAAAATTGCTTTTCTATTATATGGGATCGAGGGGCAACCACGGCTGAGTTGTTAACGTCTCTGACATAGAAATCACTTGTCCCTTTTGATGTGGGTTCAATCCTTAGCTTAAGGTGTAGACTTGTCAAATGTCATACGGAAGGTCAGTGGCTCTACCCAGCTGACGTTCATGCCTGTGGCACCTTTGATCATCTTCTACCAACAAAAGCCAAAAGCTGGAAATGACACTATACGTCTTTCATTGCGCTGATGTGTCTACAAAACAAATTTTAAGTAAATCAATGAACACAGCTTACAGTATGGTGCATCAATTTTGTACTTATTATTTCAGGCGTTCTGGCTTTATGTCCCTGTACTATTTGACGTGGATTAATAGGTAATAAATACATCTGAAATTACTACGTGAAAAAGTTAATTGCGGATCAAGATATTTTCTCAATAACTTTTATTTGCATCTGCTTACTTATAAAAGGCATGAAATTCAAATGTGTTTTCTTTCAAGGACATGTCATAATTTAACAACCACATATTCAATTACTCTTCGAGGCCTAGTATATAATATAATGTATTCTTTCTTTATAAATATTGCCATAGAGTCCTTTTATTCGACTTAATACCATTTGCCGTACCATGTCCAGAAGTATTATGTAGGGTTAATGCAGGTTACGTTTAAAAAGATTTCATACAGTTTTGCTTGTTTTGTTTGAACATTTTCTCAGAGATGTCCTTTATCTTCAGACTTTACCGATATTAGGTCCACCGTTCAGATAAGGGTGTGCATTTTAAAGAGTAAGGAGCCAGTTCTTAGTAATGTTTGCTATCTGAAAATCCAGGACACGAACGTCTTGACATGAGTTACGGAGTCACAGTATTAATAGTTTAATGATTTCAATTATGATATGACAGGGGGGTGAGTGAGTTGTATTGTATGGCGAATCGACGCAAAAAAGCCATATACCGCGGAGAAGTTGTATCGAAAACAAATTATAAAGCATCTCTAAATCATTTATGTAAAAAGGTATATAATTTACATATAACGAGTTTAACTAAAAGATATCAGTGACAAACAATATTATTGCAAAATATGTGAATAAAAATATATGATTTTCAGATTTTGTGATAAATGCCTATCTGCTTTAAAATGATAAAATATTGAAGACTTTCAATGTTCCATTACAAGGAGCCATGCTGAAGCCCGAGCTAGATAGTGTTGCACTTCACATTTCCTATTATGGTCAGACACAGCCGAAACTAATGTTCTTTATTTTTGCTTGGTTGCGCTCCATGTTCACAAAGGATCATCTCATGGTTTTATCTATCCGGGGCTATCCATGCGGTTTCAAGAATGTAGGATGAATTGGTTCTAAATATTCTTAACACTGTAGTTTTTACTAGCATGCCTAGAGAGACATTGTATTTCGCATATTAACTATTATTTCTCTTCAAACAGTGCCTGCAAGTTCTGTTTCATCTGTAGTGATTTACGCTAATACAATGGAGGTAATTCACTGCACAACGCCTATGCGTTATTCTGTCAATTGATGAAAACAGCTGTCTCCTGAAAGCTTAAGGCGATAGTATGTCACTGCTAAATACCATTAGAGCATGTGTCATTTCGTAAGATCTCATAAATCTGTCAACAACAGGGAACATAGAGCCTTTGTCTTCTGGTTAAGTGACAGAAACTTTGGACACATTTCTCGTGGAAGTTATAATTCTTAAAAGAAGAACACACATGCTGTCAGCTGTCAAAATGTTTTGAGAGAGAACATTATGCGAATATAATATATTGCTTCAAAGTTTTACTCATTTACTCAAAGATAAAATCTAGTGACTGGTAAATAATACTATGAAAACGTGTATAATCTATAATAAACAAGCTTTTGCAGAATTGCATCTTTAAAAGACCTTACATTTTATGATTCTTTCAACCTCTCTTACTTTAGTAAGTATAGTCAGGAAGAATATTACCTTAACTTTTATAACACATAGATTTTAATTCCTCGATTTTACATTACTTTAAATTTGGAGAAGCAATGCAACTGGACGAAGTAATTCCATACGTAAACCCAATTTAACCAAATTAACCCAAACATAAAACGCGAACGGTTAGAGGCAATTACATAATGTTTTACACTGATTAACACTATTTTGATCTCTATAGATAGATAGATGGAACCTATCCAATTCAGTATTGCATGAATGCCTATCTTTTCACTCATTTGATAATACTTCACCCCGTTATCTCCATGGGTGCTCGGCAAAGGATCCTAAGAAATAGATGAATATTCTCCATTTTTTCCGTATCTGATTACTAAGGTAACCGTAAAGCTCTTCAGATGGAATTACTTAACTTATGGAATACAACAATATGAACATTAATTGATAAGTAACGTCAATTTCTCTACTTCACTTCAAAATTATGGCGCCTTTGTTTTGTTTTTATTGCATTTGCTTTTAAAAATTAAGCATATTTATGGACATCTCTTGTTGAAGAAATGTAACTAGTTATATTTTAGTAAAGTAAAAAAACAAACACAATGCGAAAACGTTTAACAGATAGGGCGTAATATCTTGTAATACCTTTGAGATTTAATGTGTGATATGGATTTTGTAAGTTACTTTGCTTCATTAAGTGTATAAGCGTGTAAACTGATGTATATATCTTACGACAGGATATAGCATGTAGTCGTTCGAGTTTAGTTCATATTTAAATTGTTTTCGCCAGACTGTTATGAAAACATTAAACTTAATTGAAACATTCATAGTCCGCAAGCTGGAAAAAAACAGTACTGTTGTCATATAACAAGGTGTGGTCGTGACCCCGGTCGGGCTCAAACCCACGATCACCGAGTTAAGCGGCCAACACATTAACCACTAGTCCAGTGCTCCTATTGAACGACTTTTAAGTCGGTAGGTATGAGAAAGGGATAATAGATAACCTTTAGATATCATTGGAGCTTTGAACTGTTTCAAGATCTCATGAAGCTGTCAATAACACTTGAAATATAGGCATCTGCTTGTGTATTAACAGACAATTGGGAAACATTTCTGCTGGAACTTGTCTCAAATCAAATGTCAAACACACAAGATGAGATCCAGTTACGTATTATATTTGTTTCTTTATAACTAACATAAATTATGGTCCTTAGACACGAGCGAGAGTTAATCTTACAATGATACTAATAAAAACGTTACTTTCAATGAAACACCCTTTGTAAGTAATAGCGTGAAACATTCTTTAGACATACATTTCTTTTTCACGTTCTTTTATGAGTGAAGTTTGAATGAGTGTATTTCAAAAGCTTTCATATTGATACACAAGAAAACGATAAATTACCTGGTTCATACCTAATTTTAAGGTAGCTTTAGTAACCTTCGTTAGTTTTTTTGACGAAGCTTAATGTTAACGAGAAAAAAGTATTGTTTATGGCGCATCTTTATCTATCAATCTACCAAAACAATCTGATATTACTTTAAACATTTTGTAAACCTACAAAATTCGGTTTTAACGTCTATCGTATGGAAAATAAATGCAGTGACCTTGACAACTGACCGACCTTAAGATAGATCTTAGACTAACCATATATAAGTGTACTGTAAAGTTTGAGTAATCATTATATAAAGTTCGAGAGTCGAAGGTCAAAACATTCAGTAATTTCCAGCGTCAAAGCAATTTTGACTTTGACCTACATACCCCGGAAGTTGTACAGATCAACTACTAACCATAAATAATGTCAAGAAGTTCGATTCAAACAATTGATTAGGAACCATTTTAATATCAATGTCGATATGATCTTGACATTTGACCTACACTCTCTGGACAATAAGATTAATCTACAGACCTGGTGCAATTGGTGGTCTCAGGCCAAAGCATTGTCGAGTTATTGATCGGAAACGGTTTTCCATGTCGAGCTCACTGTGACCATTGTATTTGACAATATGCCCTCTCTTCTTCGACTGCTTTAAAAAGGAAGGAAATGAAATATTTAGATTTAAAGACCCTTCATTTTGATGCATAATTCTTTTATTCAATGTATGCACGTATATGTTGTTTTGCAACAGGCGGTATGGGCAAAACTATTTTATTTGTCCAGCCCTAGTCTTTATGTCAAATTAGTCTTCAATACTGTGCTGGTAGGTTACTCGGATTTAAAACAAAAATGCATCGTTGTCGATTTAGACAGAAACTTAAATGAGATCCTTAAATTCACAGGTATTGATATGTTCTACAGAATATTGTATTTCCTACAGCTTATATTGTTCAAATCACTTGCCCCTCATCGATGTGGGTTCAAGCCTAACTCGGGGCGTTGAATGCTTCATGTGAGGAAGCCATCCAGCTGGCTTACGGAAGGTCGGTGGTTCTACCCAGGTGCCCGCTCGTAATGAAATAATGCACGGAGGGGCACCTGAGGTCTTCCTCCACCATCAAAAGCTGGAAAGTCGCCATATGACCTATAAATGTGTCGGTACGACGTTAAACCCAACAAAAAAATAATTACGGACTATTTAATCGGAAAATAATTATATAACGTAAAGTTTTATCGACTTCAGTTCAATATTTTCAGTCAGCAGGTCTGTCATGGTCTTGCTGAGTAACACCGCCGTAGGCTTTCCGCTGTGTTAATACTACACGTAGTTGAATGTTATATGAAATCATTGTCAATAAGGTTTGTATGAACTGAGGTCTAAATCTTATTCACCGATTCTTAACTGAATTTCCATTAAGTAACATCATGCCTGTAATTAAAGTTACACAGCGCCTGCTGGTTGAACTCGTGGCTTTTTCATTTAATTTCTCGCTGTCTACCTTCTGAGCTAATTGGGCAGGCTAAATTATTTAATCTTGTTATACATTATGATATAATGTAAAATATCGTATTTGCCGCGGCAGAATAATGACTAAGTAGAATGAATCCTTGAACTAATCACCGAATATGTTTTCTACTAGACATAAAGATGAAAGTGTATTAAGCAATTTAACTCAATAAAGGTTAAGAAATTTTGTAAAAGGTTGCAGATCACGATTTCCTACGATGAATAAAAAAGTGTGATTATGACTCAAATGTAGACAAATCAAACATGTGTATGAATATACCATCAATTATGTTTTGTTTGATATAGCATTTTACCTGTTATAGATAATTAATTGAGATATTATTAATCTCAAGATTGTGGCTGCACATGATTTTTCTCATTCCCCCCCACACACACACATGAAAGAAAAACAATTAGGTGGAGCGTAAGATTTCAAGAACAAGACAGAATCTCTAATTTTGTATTCATTGCATATATACTTTCAGTATTACGTGATCTCAGGTTGTTTTCATAAAAAGCACTCACATTTACACGTTTTAAATACTGTTAGATGACTGAGTCATTAAAGCATCAGACAGATTACCAAATATACACAGTGTATAATATACTGTATCAGCAAATATAATAATTAGTAAAGGTAAAGGTAGAATATAACTAAGATCACTGGTTTAAGCATTTATTTTCACATAAAATCTTCAATTACATACTGCTGAGAATTATAATATTTGCCTTTATCGTACAAATATTCTTTTCGTTTTCAACTTCACTGTGAGCGGCAATTGCCCACTTTTTCAGATACATTGTATACATATACCAAAATATCTTTTTTTTTATTTTTATTTATCTTAGTTATTTTGTTAATTTGTTATAATATATAAGTAAACTATTTTGTTCAAATTTCGGCTCTAAAACAAATGTCATCTTTTGCAAAATTGATGTACACTGACATCTCAGTGTTTTGTTTTGGTTATTCGTTCATTTGATATAATGTAAATATTTATGCACCTCCTGTTTCCGGATTTACTGATTGCTTTATTTCCTTCTATTCGAAACATAATACTTTGCAACGAATATAAACAGTTTCTATCCACTCTCAGCCCGCAGAAAAGATTTTAACTTTGCAGACCATAAAACGCACATGTATGATATTCTTCCGGATTATTTTTATTGAAGAATCACTAAGTACAAACAGCTATGGCAACATACTGATTAAAGCCATAAAGACCATTACATAAATATCTACACTGATTAATATAATTGGTGTCATGGTAAGGGGTGCGGGATACCACTGTTAAGCGTACAATCATGGCGGTATTCTACTAGTAAATAAACTACAAATCAGTCATATCCCATTTATTCTACAGGAAATGCCTAGTATTATAATTATACGTAATCTCTTTGCCTTTACAATCCAAGTAACCGTAAAACATTCTATGATATGATGGCATGAACGTTTTTGTAGACTTTCTGCAGACTTCTTAATTTATATAACGGCTTCAGTGTTTTCCATTCAGTCGAAAATGAATGTGTTATATATTTTATACTTAATAAATATTGTTCATGGTGTAGATGTTACACTAATAATGCACACAGGTGATATCATGATCACTTTACCACGTTCCTTATATTATATAGTACCTTTGTATTTTATCAATATTTACAAGATTAATAAATTTTTATGATTTATACATTATTCGTTTTCGTCATAATGGCTTTTGTTTTTAAAAACTGACCGAAGTTTGCAAGTGCAATATATTGTGAAATTGCGTGTGTGTAGTGGATGGGATGGCGGTGGCTGTATTAAATATTGAAACGGAAAACATCATCCTGAATATTATCAGACCATGTTAACCTTCACGGGATATAATAAAACTGTCAATAGCATGGGAACCATTGCCATATTATTGTTCAGTGACAGACAGTTGGGAAACATTTCCCGTTGAACTTGTTATATTAAAAGCGTGAAAGGGCATCGGATCTATTTTCACAAATATCAAGAGAGAATATATACGATCGTATCTGAGCGAAGAACTGTATGCCGCGAAAGCTAAAATTTCTGTTCTAACCTGTACTATTTGCAACCATAACTTTTGTTTACAACGCTATTATCAAAAGCGGCAAACAGTCTTTAGTTGTTGTATACAAAAATGAACAAACGGATAGGAAAAGATACGGATGATAATTACCATTTCAGAAATAAAACAAGTCACGGGTTAAGCTAAAGAGACACTCGTTTATACTTCAAATCACACCATAAAACCAAATTTAATCACATTGCTATGGATTCGGCCACTTTAATATCAAGTTATTGTTTAAGTTTCTAATAAATGACTTCTTAGAAAAGTATAAATGATAGCTTCAAAAGAAATACGACTGGTAGGTACAAACTCGCTATTACATGTACCATGTGAGTGATGTGAGTTCAAATACGTCCCATACAATTGTAAAATCATGTCTAGCAAATTAACCTGGTAACATTTTTTAATCATTCCAGGTGTCGAATTACAGCTGAAACCTTCGTTATAAAGTACATTTTTTTGTAATAATTCATTGAAAGTAACACACAAAACCTGCTTAATGAACACATAGGAAATGTAATGGCCTTAAAAGGTTGAATCTTAATCTTTATTTATTTTATGAGATTTTGACACATCGTGATTCATCTGCAGTATACAATCAATCTAAGTTTGCCACATTTTATGTTTGTCTATATTCTGAAATAGATGCATTGTAAAAGCAAAGCAGGAACAGTTGACACACGGAAACAAAAAGTATAAGGACAACGAAAGTAATCAGTTTTTCAATCACCTTCCGATTTCTCACATACCATATGGTGTTACTAAAAGCAACGTATTTAGCCCTTTTTGAAGGATATCTACTTCATAAAATTTCATTCTAGTTATTTACAAAAAAAAAAAAAGATCAATAAACAGTAACAAAAAGTAAAGTAATGATAAAACATGAAATGATATATGAAAAAGTATTCCCTCGACACAAACGTTTTCTTCAGTATGTATGTTTTTCATGAAGTTTCATTTAAGTCAAAATTTGTTTTATAGCCCACATATGTTTTAAACATTCTTATTTATTAAACTTATTGATACGAAGTTACATTTATCGTAAAGTGATTTCCGGTGTATGATTTAAAACCTCCATACTTGTAAATGTTCCCGAGAAGACACCATTTACTGGATATAACATATTATAATTAAGTTTGAAATAAATGAATTTTCTCTTTACTTCTATACTATGTTGTAAATCATCTTATTCAACTGTCGACATTGTTTTGATTTCTATTCTATTCTATACACTCACATTCTTATTAAACTGTTTTGATTTCTAGTCTATACTTTCACATTACTGAGTTAGCCTTACTGCCATCATACCGTTGTATTTTACACAGGTTTTATTTGGTCATTGTTTATATGTCAGTTAGGTAGGTCTGCAAACAAACCGTTGAAGTGTTCCCTTTTGAGGTAGAGTTCGAAGGACAAGTGGGGGAGCGGTATGGTGTACGTTCTTAGAATCTGACCAGTTCTGTTGCATATTTGTCTATGATGTTTCCTTAAATTCAGCTGTTCCGTTTCCTTTCATACTTTGATTGGCATTTCCCCCACTCTGACAACACTATTGCTTCTTCTAAAATGTGCTTTTCGATAAACTTCTATCGATCATTTTGTTGTGAAGAGAATTTAATCTTGAGTAATTTCCAGCGTTTCATTAACGTCTACATGGTTTTAGGGCATTCTTTGTATATTCTTTATGCAGGAGGATCTTCTTATACCATATGAAATAATAGAAAAAATGATTTTGCCACAGCCGTTTGTTTGATAAATAGAATGAATACTTCAGTAAATTATTATTTCTCTGAGATATAGCGATGGAAATATATAAATTAATTAATCAAACGGACATATATTGATTGTTGTTGATAATATACGAGAAAAAATATAAGAAAATAGCAGCTGCTCAAACAACACAAGCATCTTTCGTTTTTACTTTTTGTACATCGTTTACTTTTAAGGACCTCAAACAACGTGACGCATCCCAAGTCTGATTATAACAAACGCCTTGCAATCAAATGATTACAAATCAAAAGCTTATGTGCACGTCTTATCAATTACCTGTTGTTTGATATATCGTTTTACTGGACTATTTATACCACAGGTTAATGTCTACTATATAAACGACCAGACTTCTGTCTGTACATATTCGCATTCATAAGGTAATTGATTGGGGAGATAATTTTGATTATTTTTTTTTATTAAAATACTTCAGTTGGCTTCAAAGGTATGAATTAATCTAGTAGACGCACAATGATAGTTGGCAAATAACATATTCTCTATATGCTAATTTCTAATCATTTTAAATTGTTTTAAACTATTTATTGTGGAATAATTATTTAATAGGTTTTCTCATTGAATTGTCCATATAGTAGGTAGGTAGGTGTAGGTAGGTAGGAAGGTATGTATGTGGTACAAAAGCAAAGCAAAAAGCACGAGCCAGGAATGTCAGTCTCAATACACCCTAGAAATACATTTTGTTAAATAAAAGATGCAAAATCCTATTTCCTAGATTTGTATAAAAAAGATTCCACTTATATATGTTTTCTTTTACTGATTTACTAAATGAGAAATGTGAAATGATAGTGCTATTTTTCCATGCAAGGCGATTACTTCTTAAATCGTTAAACCATATTTCTTTCTTATCAGTTTCTGACAAGCATACTTGATTATGGAAAATTGGTGCCCACTTCACTTATTTGTATTGTCGGTATAATTCAAACTTTCATCAGGTATCGTATTATCAGATATGCTAACAGTTCTGCATGTTGTTTCAGTACCTAAATAGTCAGAGACGGATATCAACTGGAAACTAAACACTTATTGTTTGACGCTCGGAAGACAAGAATGTTTCGATAACGATACCGTTATTTTTACCAACCCTTATGAAATCTACAATTTGATAGCTTAATTGCATAAATGTTAAAGATATATTCTTAAAGCCATCAAAACAAGTATCACTTTAAATAATTTATTCTTTATGGAGACGTGCTTAACACGGTTTGTTTCTTTAATAGTAATAATCATATTCAACACTCGATACTATCGATAAACCATTGTAATTACATCACATCATAATATACTGCAATAGATTTATATTTAATTTATCTATTAATATACGTATACGCCATGTTCTAACAAAGAACACTACCGTATATATAACAATATATCGAATAAACTATATTATTTGTTTACACCAATGAATATGTTTCCAGCTGTCACGTCACTGAAAACTATCAATTTCGTCTGAGATGTTGTCAATCACTGAAACACGTATATGTAACATTTTAAAATGTTGGCTTTCTTATACAAAGAAACATACCAATATACACTACTTGTGATTTTCTCAAATCGGAAATAATTATACATGTTTACTAGCAACATGGTAATAAGTAATTCTACTGATTGCCTCTGTGAAAATATGAACAACATTGTTTTTAATGACCACACACATATTTTGATTATACCTTTAAATTTGTATTACAGGACTAGATACTATGAGCTCTCCCTTGACACTGCGAGTTAATTATTGATTATATCTTATTCTGTTCTATCAAAGTAATATATGGAATTGTTAAGAATTTGCGTATCGAAAACATATATGAAGTATATGTCTGTCTGTCTGTCTGTCTGATTGAATATTAACTGGTGTGATTTTGTCCGTCCGTTTGTATAGAGCTATCACCAGCTTCCCTTGAATAATGGTGTCCGGATCAAGGCACACGCATCCTGCGTTAAAAAGAAAATATATATAAAAAAAGACTATTGCCCCTTATTATCCACGAAAAGTAAGGTAGGTTTACCTTAATCTTTCTTGTTCGTTAGTCTATCAATATTCTTTAATATATTGTTATCTATTTCCAGGAGTTCTGAGTTCTGCATCCACGCACTGGACTGATATTTTGCAGCAATATGGTAATATAAATGGTTCAACACTTATAGAAACAAACGTCATATATGAAAAAGGATCATTCACCTCACTAGATATAGACATAGGTAGGTCGCATTATTTTCTTTTAGTTACTGGTTTTAAAATCGTCCCTTAAGTTTGCATCTGAAAATAGAAAATATATTATACAAATGAACGGTGTTTTATTCTACAATAAACATTACATCTATATTACATCTATTCAATTGTATTCATCGCCCAGCTTTTTATCATTATTTTGGGAAAAAAATCCCTGGTAGAAGTTTTAATGTACAATACAGTTTTATATCTACAAGCGATGAAATATGTAAGAAAAAAATGGAAGAATAGAACGCAACATAGTAATATTATAGCTTACTCGATTTGTTTCATGAAATTCGCAACACTCCCCATGCCTTATAGCACCGCCTTAAGCGGAATTCTTTAATAGTAAAATTGAAAGTACTCCAAGATCCCAAAAGAACAGAAAAGACAGCAAAAACATGTTTACCTAGTTCTTTGTAACACCACTATTTTGTCGTCATTCTCAGAACTGTACATATGAACAGGCAGACACATGATAAAAATTAGTTGAAACGTAATGTTGCAATTTTATGAACATGTTTTGGGATTTCAAAGAAAATACGATCCAGGCGCAAACACGTATCAGTCAAAAATGTAATCAAAAGAAATTTGAATAAAGATCATACCACAAATGGTGTATTTTGTAACACAAGTTACGCCTTTTAATGGTATCAAATTTAATGTGTTCTCTATTAAAGCGTTTTCTAAATATGAAAGCATATGTCTTTATTTGTATAACGTTTCAAGTTTCTATAAAATATAAATATACACCTCTCATTTGTTCTTATACTAAAAAGCAGCATGCGGTTAAGAACCCACGCGGCTGATATGCAATTATTTACAAGCTGTAAAAGTCGTTGTGTATGGATGTGTTAGTATTGAAACATCAAACATGTTTTGTTGTGTGTGTGTGTGTGTGTGCGTGCGTGCGTGTGTGTTCGGGTTAAACGTCCTTTTCAACCATTTTTCCGTCATATAAACGACGCTGTCTTCTTGTAGCAGTGAGCACAATGCCCAGCTTTATAGTGCTGCCTCACTGGAATATCACGCCGTAGACGCGTGGCATGATACCCTACCTAGTCACATTATACTGACACCGGGCTGACCAGTCCTAGCACTACCCTCTTAATGCTGAGCGCCAAGCGAGGAAGCTACTATAGTACCATATTTTACGTCTTTGGGATGACGCGGCCGGGGTTCGAACCCTCGATCACCCGCATTCGAAGCGGACGCTCTACCACTAGGCTACCGAGGCGGTCTTTGTTGTATTTTTGATACAATAAAATACATAGTATGTATCTAAAGGTGTTAATTGAAAAAAAGAAAGTTTTCTTTTAACATAAAATTTATGTCGTTTTCATGGGGAAGCTCTGACAATATTATGTTCTTCCGAAAGAGAGTGCCTTATATCAAATACGCTTTTTCACTGATTCCAGGTTGCTAGTTTCTTTGATTTCATTATGTAAGTTTAGTCATACAACAAAGAAAAGTTTATATGTGCTGTATTTTTATGTGTAGCGGTTGACTGAAGTTGTCGATGGATAACACATCAGTAACAATGTTCATATAATACGTTTCATTATTAAACTGGCTGAATAAAACAGCATAGGAGATATGACATTTAGGTGCAACGTACTGAAAGGTGCAATAAATCCTGTTTTGACTGACTGCTGGCGCTAGGTGATATATGTAGAATATCCATAAGGTTCCATCTTATCTCTGATGTATCACGATACGTAATATTAATATGTGTGTGGTGGTGGTAGTGGTGGTGGTGTGGGAAGGGTGGTATTAAACAGTTCACAACAAATCTAAACTGGTAGACTAAGGGTATATAAATTCAACAGAAAACGAAACCAAAAGTCGTTCTAAATATCTCGATTATGCTGCGACAGGGTAAGATACTATTAGTAATTGAAATTGACATGACGGGTTGTTGCAGCATAAACTATATTGTTAACGTAAGACGTACCTTTTCCTAAAGTAATTACTGATGTCACGACTAGTAATGACGTAAATGGATGATTCTTGTTTATGGAAAAGGTCGCCGTTCGCAACGGAATACTTAAGTAATGAAAACTGAACAGAACATATTAATCTCTTGGCTTAGCAGTCTCATACCTTTTCATTTCAAACAAAGTAAAGGTAATCTAAATTATCCGGTGTTTTATGTTGTTCCGTTCATTAGAATGTTATTTTTTGTGTGACTGGCCAAGTTTGCGTGCTATTTATTCATTCTCCACATACTGTAAAATTACGTAAGACCTAAAAAGCTTTATCTTGTTTTGATACGATGGGAAGCTAACAAACATCGCGCTGTGTGTTAATCTGTTGCGATAATTTAGAAAATAAGCATCACATGAACTAATCTCTTAGTAATGTAAGTTTGAGAATCCATGATAACGGAGAGGTAATCTGTATAAACCAAGCTATTGAAATGAGCATCACATTTACTTACATCTCAATAAGTTTAATCCCTCCTAAGACCGAGACATATGCATTAATTCGTTCTTAAATGACGAAAACTATTTCTTTTCGAAATAGCAAAGCATACGATTAGGCCAGCCATATAAAATGATACAGTGATTAAAACCAATAAAAAAGGTTAACTAATTGCAAGTCTTTTTAGATTATGTGAAGACAAAGTTTCTAATACAATTTGGTATTTTGTATTTACGTCCGCCTTTATTATATTAAGAAAAGCGTCCACGTTCTTCGGTTAAAGTACATTTTGGGTTGCTGAAGTTCATCAAACACCATCGCTTTCATTTCAGCTGGCATTTTCTAATCTGAATAGCAGACAAGTAAAAAATTGCTGCAAGATGCAGCAAATAGATGGTCGCACGGCCCAAAAAAACAAAGTGTTTGACCCATATTCAAACTTGACCTAGATTTTATCAAGGCAATAATTCTGATAAAATTTCATGAAGATCAATTGAAAAATAATGTCTCTATCGCATACACAAGGTTTTTCTTTGATTTGACCTATGACCTACATTTTGGCCCATGACCCATATTCAAACTCGACCTAGATTTCATCAAGGCAATCATTCTGACATAATTTTATGAAGATCAATTGAAAAATACAGCCTCTATCGCATACACAAGGCTTTTCTTTGATTTGACATAGTGTCCTAGTTTTTGACCCCAGAAAAACCATTTTCGAACTTGGCCTAGATTTCATCCAGATAATCATTCTGACAAAATTTCATGAAGATCAGTTGAAAAATAAAGCCTCTATCGCATACACAAGCTAAATGTGACATCGAGTGATCACAAGAGCTAAAAAAAACTAGAGCTATCACTAAAGGTGATGAATGTACCCCCCGCATGCACTGACACAGTACATTGAATTTGACACACACAAGACTGCATAATTATGTGGACTGTATGTATACAGTATAGTAACAAAAAACAAAGTCCCATAACTATGCAGAATATTTATCTAAAAGAATGTAACATGCACTATGCACAACTAAGGTTGGTACTGATCACTTATGTGAAGTTTCATTAAATTGTGTGCAAGGGTTTGGTAGATTAGGCACGCACAAGATTGCATATGCAGGTTGTATGTACATAGTATGTTAACAAGAAACAAAGTCCCATAACTCTGCAATTTTTGTCACTGAAAGAAGTTAACATGCCCCATGCACAACTACTGTTGTTACTGATCAGTTGTGTGAAGTTTCATTAAATTGTGTCAAGGGGATGAGGAGAGATGGTGCGCACAAGATTGTGTCTATGTATATAGTACAGTAACAAAAAAACAAAGTCCCATAACTCTGCAAATTTTTTTTCTGAAAGAACCTAACATGCCCCATGCACAACTACTGTTGTTGCTGATCAGTTGTGTGAAGTTTCATTAAATTGTGTCAAGGGGATGAGGAGAGATGGTGCGCACAAGATTGTGTCTATGTATATAGTATAGTAACAAAAAAACAAAGTCCCATAACTCTGCAAATTTTTTTTCTAAAAGAACCTAACATGCCCCATGCACAACTACTGTTGGTACTGATCAGTTGTGTGAAGTTTCATTAAATTCTGTCAAGGGGATAAGGAGAGATGGTGCGCACAAGATTGCGTCTACGGACAGACGACCAGACAGACAGACGGACAGACAGACAGACAGACAACCTGAAACCAGTATACCCCCCCCCCTTACAACTTTGTTGTCGGGGGGTACAAAAAACAAAGAGTACAAATATGCCCCCAAGAGTAAACAAAATAGTGGGGAATAAATTTATTTCAAGGTAAATACAGTATTACAGCAGTATAAGTAAATAAAATGCATTTTTATATTTCACCTGTAGATCTTCTATAAAAAAAACTGGAAAAAAGTTAACTTCACAACGTGACAGTCTGCACAGCCAGACCAGGATTCGAACCTGGAACCTCCCCAAAACACAAATTACCAAACGTAATTTCCTCAATTTTGGGTTGCTCTGCCAATTGAGCTATCTGGCCAGTGGTACTGCAATATCCTAGCAATATCACTTAAGATAAATGTTCGATTTGCGGTTTTTAAAGCTGAAAGGGAGCATGAAAATGTGAAAAAAATGGTAATGGGGATATTAGTAATCATTCAAGTTTTCTACCATGTCAACTCTGTATATAAGCTGATTTACCACCTTTTTTTCTATTGAGCCTGCTGAAATTCTCTCAAAAATATTAATAAAGTTGTTTTTATTTAATTTAATATGTTTTAACAAAAAGTTAAAAAACTGCACTTTTTATGTTTTAAACATAGTCAGTGATGTTAAAAATCAACTTACTCAAGGTAACTGTAACGATACATCAGAATTCATTTTATCATGACACAACAGTTTGGTGATACGCATATCGTATCATAGGCCTGTATTTCGAAATTCATTTTATCATGATACATCAGTTTGGCGATACGGGTATCGAATCATAGGTCTGTTTCACAATACAGAAACGATAAGTGAAAACTAGAAATATTGCATGATATCTTTCATACAATCAGTGTTAAAGATAGTAACTAAAGAAATGTATCATTCCAAGAGTATAGACATTGTTTAATTTTTATTTTGTCACATAAATGCTTACTTACGATACTCAATTCGTATCGCGATATGTACCGAATCGTTGCATCTGTATCACGATACATATTGTATCGTGAGACTAGCATATTGTTACACACCTAGCAGGGGCCCAGTAGCCCATGGTTTCTAGATTTTGGGCTGGGACCCTAAATTGTTGGAGAAAATGCCCATATACCTAATGTTAAACATTTGTTTTTGACAGTCTGGGCCCCTAATTAAAAATAGCTAGTTTATATCCCTGTTACTGATGCTCTAAAGGAATAACTCCCTTATTCATACTTTTGTACACAAAAATAGTTTCCGAAAGGTCCCACTTGATAATAAAATCCAGATTTTTTTTAAAAAATTACTGACCAGCTACCTACCTATTTTTCTTTAGCATGTTACTGGAAACATTTTTTTGGCCTTACAGTACATGTATACCTAAATTGTAGTCATACAGGGTATCTTAAATACTATATGATTTTTAAGACGGGAAAGTGTGCAGATTGGAAATTATACACTGTGAAAGCACCTAAGTGTATTTGAATGGGACTAAAATTACATTTTCATTTTTCATCGAGTGGTTGCGTAATCTCCCTATAAATCCATATCTACATTTACGGAAATACTCCCAACATTCAACAGAGCTGTCACAGGAGACAGCATGCTCGACTATTTCGATGCTGGATAGTGAAACTGGGCACATCTGAGGAAACTAGAGCTGTCACTGGAGTGTTTAATGACTCCAATTGTGGATGAAGATATTGCACAACAGCCTGAGTCTATGTCAAAAATATCAACTTAAAGTAATAAGAGAGGTAAAGATCAAATGTATCAAAACACTATATAAGTATATCCTAAGCAAAAAGGGGCATAATTCATTAAATATTGGTGCCAGCGTTGTGCAGCTTGTGTCATATAGTGTGGGTGATGATGTTGAACATCTAGTTTGAATCAAATCCATTCAGTAATAACAGAGACAGAGTGAAAGTGCATCAAAACTTTAACCTAAAATTCTAAGTAAAAAGGGGAAATAATTCATGAAAAATTGGTCCCAGAGTTATGCACCTTGCACCATATGATAAGGGTAATGATGTTGAACAATTGTTTAAGTTTGAATTAGATCCATTCAGTAATAACAGAGTTAAGAGTGAAAGTGCATAAAACTTTAACCTGAAATTCTAAGTAAAAAGGGGAATAATTCATGAAAAATTGTGTCAGAGTTACGCATCTTGTGTCATATGATGTGGGTGATGATGCTGAACAACTATTTTAAGTTAGAATCAAATCCATTCAGTAATAACAGAGGTAGAGTGAAAGTGCACCAAAACTTTAACCTGAAATTCTAAGTAAAAAGGGGGAATAATTCATGAAAAAATGGTGCCAGAGTTATGTATCTTGTGTCATATGAAGTGGGTGATGATGCTGAACAACTATTTTAAGTTTGAATCAAGTCCATTCAGTAGTAACAGAGGTAGAGTGAAAGTGCACCAAAACTTTAACCTGAAATTCTAAGGAAAAAGGGGGAACAATTCATGAAAAAATGGTGCCAGAGTTATGCACCTTGTGTCATATGATGTGGGTGATGATGTTGAACAACTATTTTAAGTTTGAATCAAATCCATTCAGTAATAACAGAGATAGAGTGAAAGTGCATCAAAACTTTAACCTGAAAATCTAAGTGAAAAGTGGGGATAATTCATGAAATATTGGTGCCAGAGTTATGGCCCTTATGTCAGATGATGTGGATGATGATGAGGAATAAGTATTTCAAGTTTGAATCAAATCCATCAAGTAATTACAGAGATATGTTGAAAAAAGAGAAAGTGCACCAAAACTTTAACCAAGGTGGGGACGCGGAAAGACGCCGATGCCGACGCCGGGGCGAGTAGGATAGCTCTCCTTATACTTCGTATAGTCGAGCTAACAATTAACTTCTGATCATAACTGGGAGGTCAGGGCAGTTGTTAAAAACTGGGGATATCTTCAAATAAATAAAATAATGTAGCACAAAATATGCAATTATAGCTGCTGTCACTCATGCAGAAAAACATGAAAAAATGTGTTAGTGTCATAATCTAGGGCCTATATAAATCTTTATCATTTTAATTTTATCAAAAGCATTGATTTGTCATTCAATACATTCATACACTTACAAGAGTCCAAAACACAATTTTCGTCTTGTAATCAAAACTAGCAGAAAAGTAGTGGTTGTTATTTATCATCAGGAAGTACATGTATGTACCAGAAGACAGCGAGTCAAAATTTTTCACGAGGTCTCAAATCGCCTGTTATCTGGACTATCATTGGACCTTATAATAAGACGAAATGCCCCCTTGTGCACGACATTGGATTATGTTTAACAATAGTTCGCTTTAATAATTGGAAAAACCTTGAACAGCGCCACCTGCCGAGTGTAACATATGTAATGTACATGTGTAGTAAATCCGCGCCATAAGTCACATGGTCTATTCTAGGATTTCTTCGTTTTAAAATATATACTGTACAGTACATATATGGACCATCCATGATTTCAAAGATTTTTCTATCTACAATTTTACAGAACCTACAAAATCAAGACCTGTTATCTCTTTAGACAAGCTTTTACATCGGCTTATTTCGACCATCTATCTCTTCATACTGTCTCGCGCCTCTTGTTATCAGGAAGTATGTACAAGAGAAAATTCTCTCCAAGACACAGAGTCAAAAGTTCTGACGCGGTCTCAAATTGATAAATTAAAATTCCTTATGTTTCAGTAACTGTTTCAGGTTGAGAATTAGGCCTTGAGAAACAAAACTCATACAACAAAATTGCTGAAAAAATGTGTCCCACCTTGTTAAAAACTCACCATTTTCAAAGAACAATTACACATGTTCGTTTTGATGCATTTGCAATAGCGTGCGAGTGGTGAAATTTCGCATAATAAGATGGAACACAGTTTTCAGCAATTGTTTATCTTTATTTCTTTACAAATGGTATTCATTTTTAAAGGGAGACAACTTTTTCCAATTGTTTTAAGTACAAATGACATTCATTTCCAAAGGGAGATAACTTTTTCCGATTATTTTAAGTAATCATCGAGGAAAAGTTGTTTCCCTTTGAAAATGAATGCCATTTGTAAAGAAATAAAGATAAACAATTGCTGTGTTCCACCTTGTTACGTTAAATTTCATCACTCGCACACTATTGCAAATGCATCAAAACGAACATTTGTAACAGTTCTTTGAAAATGGTGAGTTTTTAAAGGCGTTTGACTGTCCGGAAGTGGGGCCCCTATAGGCAGTCATTTTCTGGAATTCAATGTTTATATCAGTATACTGACACTTGTTTTGTAAATTAATATGCATGTTTTACACACTCCTCAATTTTCATGTCAAACAAATCTTTCTTTCTATGATTTGGTGTTGTTTGATTTTTGTTTCTCAAGGCCTACTTCGTAACCTTCAGAAATTGGGATATGTTTATAAATAGCTTCATTTCATAATTGGAAAAACCTTACACAGTGCCACCTGCCAAAAGTAGCACATGTACATGTAGGGATAAGGTCAGTAATTCGGTCGAAAAATGTGCTTCCGTGGTGTAAGTCCATAATAAATAGATCCTAATTTTTCCATTTTTTGCGCAAATTCGTGTAGAACGAGTGCTTTAATCACCATTTTTCACTACTAGAATACATTCTGCATGAAATGAGACGGTTTTCATGTTCATACACCCCACATGGCAAGTTTTGCAGATCGAAACCGGAAGTAGGTGTTTATTGCGCGGACGAGAGCAAATATGCGCCATTTTTAGGGTAGCAGACCACAACTGACTGGCATTTCACTAGGAACTACATAACCCCCTATTTTCTTTTCATTTTTTCGTTAATTTGTGATAGAACTTTCATGAAAAATAGGTGTAGGAAAAAGTGATGTTCTCTAAAGATACGTAAAGACGATCTGAAGTTGTCGTTTTTTATATGAAACAAAGAAGGATTTGAATTACTGACCTTTAACCTGTATGTGTAGTAAAATCGCGCCAAAAATCACGTGGTCTATTGTTTACATTATTCCGTCTTCAAAAACTTCACATTTCATACACATTAAAAAATGATACTTTGACTGCAACTCACCTCTATAAACCTAATAAAATGCGTATCTAAGCAAAAAGTCTTCTAAATATACTATTTATTTATGTTTCCTATTGATAAAGTCTGTTCCATTCCAAAGGTTTACCCCAACTTTGGAGTCATATGACAAAACTACGACAATTACCGGCAAAGTAAACATGGTTTGATAAACTAAAAAAAAATCACCCTCGAGAAATTTAACGATTTTTTCTGCTTTGCCAAATATCCAAATAAATGACAAATTTATATTTTCAACGGCAGTCTCCCATTGTAATTTCTTGTCGCCATTGGAGTTTGCTCTCTAAATTTGAAGTATTGAGGGAAAATTCTCGTGAATTTTATCGGGAGCGACTCAAAACTCATTTCGTTCACAATTCCCTACAAGTGAATGCATGAGTGAAATGAAATTTTGTGTTTAAAAAACATGTTATTTAGATCTAGAAAAAATGTAAATTGACTCACTTTTAACCTATCAAAGTTGTAAACACTCCAAAATTCTTCCAAGTCTTCAATACCTCTATCCAATCCTCAATGAATCAGTTGTAAACAAACAAGCTCTTTTACACATCGATGAAATTCAGGCATCAATCGCACCATGCCCTTGAAACGATGACTTGTTCAATTTAACATCATTTCCAAACGCATGGTTCAAAGATAACCTGTATTTTAGCATCCTTAATGAAGTATTTACAGTCCGCCACATATCCAATTTCTTTCACAATGAACACAATATTCACCCTATCGAGTCCCGGTTGTGTATGCTTCTTTTCTTTGAAAGAAACTTATGACGTATGAGATAAATGACGTAGTATTGCTGGCACTATGCAGATTTATATGAGGCGCACAAGGGAAAATTTACATAGGTGTACAATCAGCCGATAGAAGATAGAAATCTTGACGTGTGTCATGCTACACACTGGTTATTCGGGTACCTACTCGTGTGAGCGATACCGCCCTCGTGTGATTAATGTACATGTTGGTGAACAGGAAATTCACACCTATGACAGGTAATTATTCCGTATTTTACTGAAGATTTGAAAAGGTTTAGTATTAAATGTGTAAGATCATACCTTAACTCTATCCATGTCAAATATCTATCTCATATGATCTGAATAACTGTGAAAAAAATACGGTTTTTGTCGGGGAAATAAAGATATTTTAAGGCGATGGTGAAAGCGAAATCGGATCGTGAACCCATTCTCTGTTTTTATTGAATTATTATTATTATCTTTATTATGCCAGATTTACATTTGACTTAAATAACTGGTAAAAAGTCCAGAGAGCAGTCATAGAACGTAAAATATTGTTATTCATAACCGCCGATTTCAATTATAAAAAATATCCCCGAACTATCATTTATCAACTTTTATTGTCCATCAGAGCTACGATGTCCAGAAACAGATTTAAACATTTAGGCCTACAAACTATTTTCAAATCATTCATGAATAATTGACGCTAATGCAAGCTGAAACTTGTTTTCTTTCCGTTAAAGTTTTGCTTTAGTCTTACATTACTCCAGTCAGGGTTTTTTTAACAAAGGTTTGATATTTTCTTTTTGTTTCTAATCATTATTTTTATATATCCTATATTCCTGTTGAATTTGCAGTCTAGAGTATGCTTTTAAATTCCACAAAGGTAAGAGCGCAATCGTCGCAAGTGTTACGTAACTTCAGATTTTTTTTCTGGATTTAACGAGCACAGATTAATTATTGTCTCTGGCACAAAGTCTTGTTAATAAGGTCCACGGAGACAGATTGATAATTCTTTTCTTTTCGGTCGGTGCTCACACGTGTAACATTTGGCACGTGACGAGGCGCGCGATCGAAGAAAATATGATAGAATGATCAAAATGATAAGCAAAAAGTGTAACATAGGCGTAGGAGCAGCGGGACCTGAGGGACACCCGGTGTACAGCATGTATTATTTTGCCCCCCCCCCCCCATCGTTTCCCGCACTTTTAATTAAAACAAGAGTTTTTTTTCCTAGAATTAACAGAAAAAGCCCATTTGAGAGAGCATTTATATAAGAATTTAGACTAAATTCAGGGGTGTAAAAAAATTTTTCACATCACTCGCCCTGCAGGACTAATAGCCAGTAATATCTACTCGCCCTTAGTGAACAGCCACTCGCCCTAATAATTGACACTTTTAATACTGTCACTTTTATAAAAGGAGTATTATGTACAATAGTATTATTTCCCGAAAAATTATTTATTTTGAAAAGTGTCTAAAAAATTTGGACACAATAACCATCGTCCATCCACCCGTGTTGAAAGAGATGAAAAAAAAACGTTAAAGATTATCGGTAATTATTCAGTTGATAAACTAAGTAATTGACCTTGTTTTCATGATCAATTTACACCCCCTCAAAGAGCTAAAAGAAGTGTGTCAGTATCTTGACATCTGAAGTGGAGATCAGAGCGGTATTTTTGCTCGAGATTGTCATGGCATTACGTCATGTTTTTTCACGCCATGTGACACATCACTGTCTGATCGTACCGCATCGGTTCTTAAAAGTAGTCAATCACATTAATTTTGAGGAACATTTTCTGACATTTTTCAGTATTTATATATTCTGTTAGAGATTTATTTAAGGAACGAAAAGACCCATTACATAAAGTTAGATACCTATTGGAAATGTATGATTTATTACTTCTTAAGAAATTTTGTAATTATCTCCCTTTAATACAAAAGTGTTTAAAACGTGGATTATTTCTTTTAATTTCAATATAATTTCTAGTTTTACATTTGCATTTGATATATATTGGAATATTACAACTATCTGAAACAAAAGGCAAGTTTTGAAACAAAGTGTAGCTTTGGAATTGATTTATTTTAAATCTATCTGGGTTGCGCAACCAAGATAGGCAAAGGGAGGTAATAATAATTTTATAAACTTGTATTTCTAATGAATTTGGCAAGATATGTTCTTGTCAATGCAAATCTTTTACAACTCTAATACAGTAGTGCTTATATTCATAACATTCCTTAGGCAATGTATGTTGGTTGGGCAACCAGGATAGGAAAATCATAGTTTAAAAATTCTTCCAGTGAAAATCTGATGTGTATTAAGAACTTGATAAACACAAATAAGTGTAAATTATCAGTTGGTAAAGTTTTTAAAAAATCTGAAAGTTGACCAAAATCTGATTAACCACCTTTAAAATTGCTGAGAAATAGAAATCAATAAAAAGTTTCTTCTTTAATTTGTTATCAAAAGCGAATGTGCTATATCCCGTATAAAAGGTAAATGTCTCAAACGAAGGTTACTATAGCGGATATCCTACCTCTGTGACCTATTTGCCCTCAAGGAATTTACATTATTGTTTGACAAAAAAAAAAAAACTTTTAAATTGTTGGTAAAAAAATACATGTACAAAGATTCATTTAAAACTTAATAAAAACCGCAATGACATCACATTGCTTTATTTTAAAATCGCATTTCTATTTACGTTCACGAGGTCACGTAACCTATTCTGCCGCACTAACAGAAATCTGTTTGCCAAAAATCGTTTTACTCTATGTATTGTAATTGCTGCCGCTTTTTCATTATTTAAGATTTTTTTATTCTGTTTTTTGTTCTTTCTGGTCAAAAGTCTGAATTTTATGCCCAGAGTATTCATCATTTATTTACTTTTCGAAAGAAATAAGTAACTAAGATCGCGCTGTTTGAATTTTTACAAATGATTATATGAAAATTCGACCGTTTTTATAGAATTTTGCCTACATTTCTGTCGATATCTTATTAAAATCATTATAGAATTCAAATATTATTTCTCAAGAGGTGTTGAAAACTTGAAGCGAAAATGTTAAAAAATGAATGCACTACGCACGGTTTTTGTGTACGTGTCGATGTAAATTAGATATTTAATACGACAGGTCGCACGTGCTTGTGGAATGGAAAATTACCGGAATGACGTTTTGATATCTTTACGATTCGCGGGTAAATTCCAGTCAATCCAGGTAGCGACTGAACCATCTCAAAGTTTGTTGAGGTTTTGGAGTTGTAATTTCTGAATTTTGGTAAAGTAAGGACGTAAAAGACCACTCGCCCGATCGGTCGAGTATACAGCGAGGTCCACTCGTCCTACTCAGACTTTAACTCACCAATGCGAGCGGGCGAGTGGAATTTTACACCCTGTCAGTAAAACGTTAAATTGTTACCTTTGAAAAAGAGGCCATTGTCCGTTCTACATTTTTTATCCACAGTGGTGACTAAAGGAGTTTACATGCAACATAAATATGGAGTCTTAAAGAAAAAATTTGTTTACGTTATTACTTTTCTGTATGTTTTCCGTCACTGGTCCAATATAAAAATTTGGCCTTTCAGTGGAACATTTACATAAACTGATATTTCTTTATAAATTAGATCTGGGTCCTAAATATAACTAAAAAATACAGAAATGTTAACAAAATTATTTAGGAAAACCCAATATTTCTATTTCTAAACGGTCAAGATAGTTTTTGTAACTATGAACGTATTTCAACGCAAATATTTCGAGTAGAAGACATCTAACTATTTTATGTTTAAAACATTTTTTTCCTTGTCCTGTCCGTTCAGATTAACGTGACGTGATTGAAAGGGAATATCCTGACGGACTGCGAAGTTTAGTTTCCACTTTTATTAATTAAATCCATAAAAATACTTCCGGGAGGTAATATCTATCTAGGTCACATCCACAGAAGTCAAGTTATATTATAATTTTCCGGTCTAACAACAGAAAACATAATATAAGAAGAATACCCATGTGTTATTAAAATATCGAGACGCTCGCACGCACATTTGTTTTTAGAATGCCATTGATTTTTGTGTTTGTTTCTTTCTATTTTCTTATTTATTTATTTATTTATTCATGTTGAGGTGGCCTGACATGAATTCCCCAAGAATTAGCATAATACGATAACAAACACAGTATTTTCAAATATTAACTCGGGCGTTTTAATTTTGAGTTGACCCCTAGTTTGTTGCGCTACGGACGCCGCCATATTGGAAAGTCGACGTAACGTCATATAGCATTACGGCCTATGGGGAAAAAAGAAAAATCCAAGATTATATCTTTAAAATACACTTTATTGAAAAAATGAAAAAAAAGGTCTAGAGATATTGATGTATGGTATATAAATATGTTTTTTGGACGATTTTATCGATACTGATAATTCAGAAACGAGGTAAACGTAATAGGTGGAACAGACTTTAGTGTAAGTAGGTCATCACTTAGGGTGACTCGCTGAGTTCGGTTTATTCTAAAATTTAGATCAACGCATGTGAATTGGCACTCAAAATGCATTGTTTTTAAAAACAATATTGTTGGTAACAACTTACCTTGTTCTTGACAAAATCCACTTCAAAATATTTTAATAGAAAAGGACGTTACACTGACTACACTTTATGCAAGAATGACATAATTTTACTGCGCATGCGCGAATGGCCCAGCGCGAATAACTTGTAAGGCTGAAATTGATCAAATCCGATTCAATATAATGCAAATTCTGCAAATATTGCAAAAAATAAACCAGAAGAAACAAAATTAAATAATATTAATTCCATTACTGTTGCGATTACACGTTAGAATATTCACTTTCTGAGTGCCAAACGAAAATTTAACAGAAATATGACTCGAAGGGAAAAAATTGTCAAATCCGAACCCATTGCACATTCTAAAACCACCTCTATATGCCCGGCCCTGATGGGCCGTGCAATAACAAAATTAACATGAACCGATGCAATCAAAGTCGCACAGGATAAACAATCAAATCTAATATTTTCGCAGGAATTAGAGAAAATTTGTATAAACACTAAATTCTTCATCTCAGTGATAGTATAACAAACATCATGCCCCCAGATTTATATAAATGTGCTAAAAATTTAGAAATTACAAAACTGGATTGTTTATACTACAGTACATTATTCCATATATTAATATTAACTTCATTAATATAGACTTTTGATCAGACTACAGACTCAAATACATAGAACTACATATATTTTTTTAAGCATATTGAATGGGTCTAGAACAAGGCTATTATTATGATGCTTCCATCTTTGCCACACCAGATCTTATACATATACAAAGTCTATTTATAGTTTACAATACAAGCTGCCTTACAGTTTAATGTTATGCAATTTAATCTGTATTTAATTGCGAATTTTCTATTAAAGATCATTTTGACACTGCAGACATAGTATAATTATGTTTACAGTCTCAAGTTATTCATGTTACATGTAAATAAATAGAGATTAATATAGTTACACATTTACTAATCCTACCCGTCATGTAAATGTATTAAATACCTGTTCATATGAAATTTTATGACACGAAAAAAGAAAGTATCCTGAATGATACTTCATTTATAACTGGATTGTTAAAAGTGCAAGGGATATCTATGCTGTAAGTACTTGCCTTAGCCTAGAGTTGTCATTATTTGCGAACACAGCTATAAAATGAATAAAAATTATATAGATGGAAACATAACAACTATAGCACTGAGCGTTTAATCTCTCCATCTATAACTTGATAATGAAGCATAATATAAACTCTTATAACAGTTTAGAACAATCAAATAGCAAACGTTCCTTTTCGTTCATATAAAATTCATGTCAAATCTTTTCCAAATCTGTATAAAAGTAAAAACGATCTTCTTTTTATTTCAAAGGGCGATATCCAGCAAAGAGATTCACTTAGTGCAACATTTGTTATGCTGCTATCTCCAGACTATTCATATGTTAAGATTATTTCCAGTAGAGACAAGACAAATGAACAAACATCAGACAGATGTAATTGATAGGGGTGACGCATCCTGGTTCGTAAGCCTACAAACAATTTACTACATTTAAATGCACATGCACCAGACATCGATGATAGAAGAAACAAGAACGATGTGCAGAACAGTTTCAGAGCCGTACTGTTTTATCAGTAAAGCATGCATCTTTCTCATTATCTTATCATTTGACCCACGAATTTAGAAATATTACTCTAGCAGCAATTGCGTATGTTCGAACTGAAAATGAACATGAAAACATTGCACTAGAAATCTTTAAAAACAAGTATATTGTCAATGTTTTGATAACTTTTGTTAATTTCCAAAACATAAATCCGCCGAATAGTTTATCGCATCAATATACGAAACAAATTTACCTTTGGTTAAAATATTTTCTTTGCATGAGGACATCTGTTAACCAGTTTCAGACGTTGACATTTGTAATTTCGAATCAGATAATATATAGGTAGCAGAGTTCCAGTACGCGGTCATGATCTTAAAAGTCTAGCTTGTTTAAAGATGGCGACGTTTCAGATGCTTTGCTTTTGCTTCTGTCGGACAAGTGGAATATAACAAAAGATTTTTTCACTAGTAGCCTTAATGTCTAAACTTCGCATTACCTGACCTATCAGTATTATTATCAAATCTAATGGTAAAGACATGTTGTAGCAGTATGCTCATAAAAACTAGCAAAGCCCAATTCTACAATATATATTATATAGTCATGGTTTAGATTTTGATTTGCACTGGATTGGTATTTACCAGTCTCTCCTGTATGACATTTGGAAATATAATTTAGATTTGCTAACATTATCTGACGTATCACGTACTCTTTATTTCCTCTTTTGAATGTCAGAATGTTATCATTATACCAACTTGTCTCCTTACATAGTTGGCTAATCAAAACAGGTATTCAACCAATATTTGTTTAAATTTTGTTCACTATTATATTGTTCATCAGACTTCCCGGAAGTATCTTACTACAGGCAATCATACAGACATAGTTAACTGTTTGGAGAAGGCGTTTACCAGGCTATATTTTCATTTACATCTGTAATTTACCAAGACAGTGTCACACATGATCATGTCTCTCAGGAAATGTTATTTTTCGTTTGAGAATGAACGTCATCTTCCCAGTATGAATGTACGAGGAATGAAATGTCGATAAAACTACAGCTTCATTTTATAGAGGGAATATAATGCACAATTTCCAATCATCTTTGCTAAAAATTGTGCCTAATCGTTTAACTCATTTTTCGTCATTTTTCCGTGGTTCAGTTTAATCTTAACAAAAGACAGTGTGAGTAATTTTCACTGTTCCAAACAACAGGTTTTTCATTAGTAAGAAACAAAACTCGAATGAAGATTAATTACTCGAAATTCTTTAACAATATATACACAATCAATACTAGAATTAAACCGCAACATATTACAACGTATCTTGAAAAACTCCTGCTATTAGTGACATAATATAATTCTTGCATAATAAGTTAGTTTAAAATTCTGGAAAATCATCGCTTTTCTTATGTTCGTGCAGAAACTAAAACAATTATATTGTAATACAATAACCTAAGGGAAATCAAAGTCTACCATATTTTAAAAATAAATGTTATTTGTGTTGTCGTGGCAACGAAAATTTGAAAGTACCCATGCATCATGAAAATATAGAGATGTGTAGATAAAAGGCCCGTGATGAAACCAAAACACCAAAGGTTCTGTTATTTTTTCAGTAAAATCAATTTAAACTGTTCCTTAATATTCAAACCTATGATGTTTAGTAAGCGATACGCAAATATTGTTGCGTCGACTTGAAAAATACACGCCATGCAAAGCGACGTCATACTGCGTTCATGACGTTCTTAACGTCATGTCTCAAAATGACTTCGGTGACTTACTTAAAATCATTGTAACTCTAGAAATAGTGAAGACAATTACTTCATACTTTCAGATTTGAAAGGTTAAAGAATGTTCTTTATGAATATTTTATTATCTCAATTTTGATTTTTTGTCACTAATACAGATTTTCTCATTGAACGACATACCATTTGGGTCAAAAGTCTGAAATCACTCGAGCGATATCATAATACACGTTGAGCGTGTATATTTACAAGCTGAGCTTACAAGTGTACACGTTCGGCTTATAATCAAAAACTCGGTGAACGTGTATATTAAACGCTGACCGTATATAATACACGCTCGGTGCGTGAATTTATACGGGAAGCGCGTATTTTTGTTGACCTGTTTCCAATATTAGAACTTGAATGGAAGGACCATTAAAATTGAGTTTGCAATCTTACAAAAATATTATATTTTTCACAGATGCTCTTGCAAACTAAGCTTTGATATTTTTGAAAATATAATTTGATTAAAATACGTTATTATATAAAATTTGATTTCCTTCCTTGACTGCTTCATTATAACCAAAACATCAGGTATTCTACTGTGTTCTGTTATTAATCTGTATACTGAAAGTAAAAATATTTTCAAAATTGGCCGCTTTGCTGTATTATTCAATATTGTTATCAACGGTCGAAAAATCTACACGTTTATTTGATTTTTAAGAAAGCGCATTTTAATCCCCGTATACAGCAATCAGAGATGCCAACTTTTGTACCTATGCCGTTATCTTTGATTAGAAAATGACCGTTAGTGATTAAAATCAGCCATTCAAACATATAGTTTTGTAACATTCAATTTCATTGGCTGTTTCATCTAAAAATGTAGCTCCCGCGATCGATTCTTAAATTACACGGTAACCGTATAAATTTATACGCTAAGCGGGTAAATATACACGGTAAGCGTGTTCTTTTATACAACTACGGACAGAGATACGTAGTAAGCGTGTAAGTTTACACGGTTAGCGTGCATATATACACGCTCAGTGTGCATATTTACACGCTAAGCGTGTATTATGGTATCGCTCGAGCGATTTAAGACTTTTGACCAAAATGGTACGTCATAATATATCGTGAGTTTTGCATGCTGTCATGCGGGTAAAAGCGGCTTAATTTTGGTAACAACATACACATATATTAAAAGACACGAAATTTAAAGACTTTGTTTTACATGATAGATCAGAACATCAAAGGAAAGTATTCTTTATTATTTAAAACGAAGTAATGGTTCAAGCTGCTTTGCTAATATTAAATGTAACAATATGTATATAACAAGGACAACAATCCAACAGGAAAAGCAACGTTCCAAGAATGCAAACTCATACGTTCATGCCCAGTACTAAAATAAAAACAATAATATTGACAAAGTAAAACATTCAACAACAAATAAAAAACAAGAAAAGGAATACGTATAATATGATTGCGCAGGTCATCCTTCCATCTGTCAGCAATTTATTTCAGCTCAATAACTTAGGAATTCTTTCAACTATGATCCTCAGAAAAAGTCAGTGATTGTTAGCACAGAAAAGTTTCCGCTCAATATTATCTGAATACATTGACATGGATTCGTATTATCGGTCAACACATTGATCACAGACTGTGAACAACTCATCATTGTGTCAAAGGTCAATAATTCAGTTTTCTTTATTACAAAAAGAACATTCAATATTGAACACTTTTGATGAGGATTTTAGTCAAAGGTCATGGTCTCTTTTATGAGTGATCATTCACTCCATAATTTGTGAATCCCTGAAATGTTTATTTAACACCGTTACTTTCAGAGCTGTCATCACAGCGATAAGTTCAGTTCATGTAAGTACATTATTTCAAGAACAACATTATTATTTAAACAGAATTTCTTGTGTCATTACATGACACTTGGAAAGATTTCAGTTTGACTAACCCTATTTGACCTAACTTCTCTTATTGAATCTAAGCAGATTATTTCAATACCACGTTACCTGCTGCCATAGAAAATGTACTGAAGGTTTTGTTACATATAATCCCTGCCGATTTTCGAACTGCCAGTTATATTTTGTTTACTTATTCAACCAGATAGAGAGAACCGTGACACTATCTTGGACATGAAGCTTATCGTTTCGTTTCTTTCTGATATATAAGCCTATCTGGAAATTACGAAATCAAGGTAAGATTAAAATATAAGTACGTACGATATGTGCTGTAAATAAAATTAAGTTTCGATTTTAACGGCTCCGTATTAAGTATTTCAACCGTTGGATAGATACTGGAATATAGTTCCTCAGAGTAATACAGTAATAATAATAACTTGCATAGGATAAATAACAGGAAAGTACAATTGATCAGAGATATTTTTTATATACTTTATTAATTCCGTATTGCTGTCGCTTTATTTAATCATTCAAAATGTTTGAATTCTGTGTTGGGCTTGAGTAACGGCCCTCATTTTGTCATATTGGTCCTGATGTTCTCGTATTGGCTCAATTGCTGTTGAATCAAACAATTTCATATGATATGCACAATGCATCTAATATTGTGTCCAATATTGCAAAGGTGAAAAATAATATATGAATCAAGTCCTTTTCTTCTTGTTTGTCATTGTCAGTTGTCATTTACTTATCCTGAAAGAAAGGAAATCTGGATTAGACACCATTTTTTTCCCGATAAACCCCATCAGCAAAATGAACATGCTATTTGATGACGTAATTAGTTAAAAAATACATCTGCAGCACACCTACGTGAAACACCTGAAGTATGGCTGTATAGATTTCTACTTTATCTTAATCTTCTTCGAATACTTTCATTATCCACGCAGGTGGTTTTGAAATATTTATTTGATTTTATCAGAACCTTTATAGTAAGGGTATAGTTTACATTTACAAAGATAGACCTTATCACCTGTAAATCTATGTTCCATCTGTAAAGAGTGCAAATAAATGCCCAATTTCCAATTACCTTTCTCATTACATTTGCTAAACAAAACTTAATAGGTATCTCAATATGATATCCATTTTTATCTGGTGGCTCCTCCACGTTATCAATCAGACAGACATTTATTTCTACGTTTGTTTCTATGCTACAATTAGTAAAAGCTATTCGTTTCTGTGTACGAGAAAAGTACTCTTAACAGCAATATAGGCTATACTTTCGTTAAAGGAATATTTTATCAAGAACAGACTCAGTCAGACCGAGTCTGTTGTTATTTTGCCTGGTTGCATTTTATGCTTCCAAAGGATCTTTTTTAAAGATACTATTAACAGAAGGAAGAGCATAGTCAAAATTAGAAAATATACAAATACAAACGAGCCATGCGAAAGTATCTAAATTCTTTTGCATTTGTACAGAGCTCTATGCCTTAATTTTCTTTCATTCATTTTCTTGCATCTATCTTATTTCACATTGTTAAAAAACTACTTTGTTCTGTGAATTAATCAGTTTATTAACTAAAAGAAACTTTTTGGATATTTTGAAAATTTTACATCATGACTTTAAGAATACACTTTTAGACATTGTTACACTTTATGACTTTACAATATGGACTACACTTTCTCGAACGTGGCCGATGAAATAAAACTTTCATTTAATTCTATTTTCTCCAACCTCGGGTGAGAATAAAAGAAATGAGAACAATTTGATAGATGCATGTTCATCAAAGTAATAATTATTCTTCTGATAGTGTAAGCTTCAGTACGGACAAACTATGTTATTCCCTGTTAAGATTCTGGTATCACAATAATTCAATTAATTCAATAATAGAAAGCTGAACATTAAAATTGTCTGGTGAATGTTCAGGTAAGGTTACAGCAATTAAAATCAGGTATATCTATATGTTTCGCAACCATACCTGAAATATACGTGCAAGTAAGTAAATTCAATTAAACTCAGTTACTGTTTTAAAAAATCACAGATCTAAATCTTACATGTTAAATGGTCTTTTTCTTTTTCATTAAAGCTCTCTTTGATATCATGCCTAATGAATGTTAAGGTGAAGGCATTGTAACACAATTCATGATATCAAAATAGTCAAAGGCAAGAGTACATCTCGATTATTTTGATCTCGTTTCGTCATGCAAAATATGTCTACAATAAGTTTCAGTTTTAGAATAAAATTCTGAAATTTTGCCAAGTGTATTAAAACAAAAAAGCTAGGAGGAATATCCAACAGGGAAAGCCACGTTCTAAAAACGCAGCCTCCCCAAACGTAAACCCAACACGCGGACGCGCACACGACCAACACACACACACAACGTAAACAGACAAGGACAAAACAAGCAAATAAAGGAACACAATGGGGCACCACCTTGGAACGGTCAGTGGCAAAACCACCACTGGGGAGCTTAAACCCATTAGTATTTGCATGAACAAACTAAAGCAAAGTTATAATTGCAACGATGCATTTTGAAACATTGAAAATATATAATCAACTAAAATCAATATGAAATTTAACTCAGAATTTATATAGACAAATCAAATAGTGTATATCTGTTAAACAATTGACATGATTGAACCAAATTACGAGGTTAAATTTAGACTAAAATGATGCGGTCATTGTCATTGCATATGTTATTGTGCTGTTCTGATATGGTATACATGCTAATAACTGATACATGTTTAACATATCTTCTTTTTTTAAAACTAACATCACTACACTATTATACTATACTGGACTAAACACTAATGCATCCGATGAGATTCTACGTTATTCATATTTTAGTGCGCATATATGTCTATCGATACCATTCTGAGAAAACAATAAAGCAAATGTACCGGTATTGCAGTGAATACACTTAGACATTTCAATTATTTGGTGTCACGTGTATAATCAGTTTTCACCACTAATAGTTGATCCTGCTGCCTTATCGTTAAAATTGATTGAAACTGTAAGATTTTTCAAATAAATAGCTATTTTCAACGGGTTCGGAAGTGTTCTGGCCCAATCGATGAATAGAAACGGTCTTTCTGTCTTACAAGTAGTTTCCAAAACAGCTGTTCGATCAAAAATATACAAAAGGCAGAAATGTTGATCTATTTACCCCCTGCCCCTACCCCCCCCCCCCCCCCCCCGCACCCCACACAAACTCATTGGTTAAGTTTGGTCCTTCGGGTTGATAATAACATCAATTATTCATATTAAAAACCATTTAGTTGTATCTTTGTGAGTAAATTGTTTTGATATAGGACTTTATTTAAGCTTTTCTATATAACATAGTATCCCTGAAAAGTGTAATAGTTTGATAGATATTTATTATTTTATTAATATCACTCAGCAAGCACCAGAGTTATTTGAAAATAACCTGGAACAGTAGGAAATCTTATGATCATGTGGTTACTTAGCTACATGTATCATCCCGAAAACGTCATTGCACGGGTAGAGAGAACAATTTTTTCCCCTCTTAATTTGACACAACGGGACAAAATCTGTGCCTTCAAAGTATTGTATTTTTCATATAAACGTGACATGTTAACTTCACACGCGCTTTAGGATCGATGGTAAATAGATCACATTACAGAAAAGAATGAGTGCTCTCTCCTACTTTGTTCACTTAATAGCAGCCATGTGGCCCATAATGTTAAGATTTAAAATGTCTTCGTCCCTGTTCACCACATCTTGAATGCTTTACCAGATACACTTACTCCCGTAAGGAAACTGAAATAAAGATTTCAATGATCAAATAAGATGTATCATAGAGATCTGTATTTTTGCCAATGAAAATAGTTATAGGATCAACAAACATGCCCGAGCGCAAGCGCAGAAGTATTCAGAGAAAAACGGGGAAATGACCTAGCATCATCAATAACATCTATAACAGGATCCTTTGGAAGCACATAAGACAACCAAGCAAAATATTAGCAGACTCGGTTGGATTGAGTCTGTTCATGAGAGGTATTGGAAAGTGCAACACCCCTAGCACCTGCTAAGTGCAACTCTGTTACACAGGTATTGAATGGACTCGATGACTCAAAAGGACTACAGCTCCACACCTGATTGTTGTCCAGCATGCGAAGGTGAGCCCCTGCTGTTTTACTTGGGATTCCACACAGTCAGACCAGAGTTATGACCCTTAAATTAGTCAAAACCCGGATTTGTATCAGTCAAACCAGAGTTATGACCCTTGATTGCAAAAAATATGCGTAATGGGCTCATAAGTTAATATTGCGTGTATTTCAATAAGTATTTATTTTAGAGTCATAAAACATTAAATGATCGTTATATAGCATGAGAAGTTGCGCACCTGGTGTTCCGTTTGGAATTTTGCGCATTCAGATCAGTGTTATTGCCTTTGACTTAATGAAAAATAGACATGAAGTGTTTAAAAGTTTGTGTTGCATATATATAAATGTTAAAAATATTTTATCTAGAGTCATAAAACCATTTAGGAATACTATTCAGCATGTCAATTTGCGCATCTGAGTTATTGTTTAGAATTCACTAAGCAAGACCAGAGTTATAGCCATTGACTTAGTCAAAACTATGCGTTGAGGGCATAAAAAGTTCCCCATGTGTCTCAGAATGTACTTGACGTAGAGTTATAAAACAGTTGAGGATTGTTATTTAGCATCTGCTGTTCTGTTTGTGATTGTACCCAGTCAGACAAGACTTATAGTCCTTGAAAATTATACCTAAAATTCTTTAAAATTGTGTTGCAGTTTGCTTAAAAATATGCTTTCACCTAGGTACACGAAATCATGTACAATAATAGGTCACACATCTAGTTTACCTCTAATATTTTATTAGTACATGTGTGTATATGTTAACATTTGCGCTTGCTCCGCCATGGTTTTCGTGTATACTTTTACACATATACCGCTATGTAGTGTTGTATAGATGGGTGCTGTGTTTGTATGACTTTTCCTTTTCGAATATTCTTCTGGAACCTACGTTCTTGTGCAAAAGTTTTCAAAACTACAACGTTATTATCGATACTGATAAGAAAGGTGTTCCCTGAATATATTCTTATAAACGTGTACGAGACTTCCAGATCTTTTGTTGAAATTTATCATTGTACGCAAGAAAATAGATGATTAATTAGAGGACACTTTGATCTGCTTTTTGAAGAGTTACCGTTCTCAAACAAGTATCAAAAGAGTGGTTAATGACCACTTACATAACGCTTTGAGCTCAATACGAAATAAGTGTCAGAAAATTGGGTGATTGTTAAATAAAATATTTGTTGTTGGAAGGTGGAAAGGTTTGTTAGTCAATTGCTTGCATAATCTCAGAAGTCAATCCATCGACACAAAGGCAAAGATAATCGGAGTAGGAAGTTTCTTTTGGGACTACTAAGCGTGTTATTTCTAAATTGTGGGAGCAAATTATACAAGGTTTATTAGCTCAACACCGTACAAATCAAATTACGAAAGCCACATTTCCAGACGCTATTTTAAAATCATGCATTGGTCGTTGGAAATACACTGTTACTTCTGGTGGGCAAGAGCGATTATAAAACAAAAGAATAGGCGAATCGGATCGTTAAATTTTTTTTGCTGCAATGTTTAAGGTTTGTTTCCACTTTTCTCTATTGCACTGTTGTCTCGCATAGAGGAACGGCTAAGATGGAGAATAATCGACAGAGGACCTAAATTGCTTTTCGTGGACAAAAGTTGTGCTGCGACTGCTTGCAAAAAAGCAACAACATTTGGCAAAAATGCGGAATTCCATCTAAACAGCGCCTCAAGGACGCGTGATCCTTGAAATACTGTAGGCAAATGCCCCCTCTTACTTGCGATAATGGTAGATTTTATTGTTTATTCTCATTCTCTGTAACGTTTGTCATGCCACATCAAGTTAATATTTCTATCTCTTAACAGATAAGAACATGCCAGTTTGGGATTGATGACTTTTATCAATTACCCTTTTTATACACTGATGTGAAAACTTACACAAAATACCAAATGTGTGCACGAATGTATACGTATTTGAATACTAATTATTTATAAATGAGCATCGGAATAGTAATGATGTCCTTTATGCATTATTTTTCAAATCTTATCAAATTAAAATTCAGTTTGATTGATTTTATTCGATTATTTGCAGTGTGTTTGACCACAAAGAGACCAGTTACTTATGTTGTCAATTACAGGTCCATATGTCAATAGATTATATCATTGCTGAAGTTAAAATCTTTAAGAAAAGATTCTTTGGTCGCATATAACGCAACCAATTTGTGACATGTTGTCATGGAAATTTTAAAACCAGCTAACAAGTTAGAATTTGATATATTTCTTAAAGTAACAAAAACTGGACAAAAAGAAAACATAAACATACTATTAACGCTGTTTTTGAAGTCTATTGACAGTAGTGCTGAATAACGCTACATTTATACGCATCTAAATAAAACTAATCAAATATGATACAGGCTTTCTTTTTGTATCAAAAATCTTTCAGTTCCAGGTAACAGCAAATGTGACTTCAGAAATGTTGAGTACATTGTATACGTTAGTCTAGTCAGTTTTTTTCCTTTTACATAACATGTGTACAAGCATCATGATCACGAATGTACTGATCTGCAAGGTGTTGATAAATGCGTTCCTTGCACGGAAACTTGCCGTCTCACTGAAAGCTTTATCTTGTTTCATTGCAGGTGACAGCATAATAAACATAGCTTCTCTTCTCGATAATTTTGTGTAAACTTTAGCTTCAAAAATGCATCAAATTTGTACATTCTTTTAGAATATTCAGCACTTTAATAAACAAAGGTGTAGATATAGTGCAAATCAATTCACGTTCTATAAAGATCAAACGTTGTTTCAGATAAGAAACACAGTGGGCGGGTACGTCAGTTTGATAGGTCTTTAAATGTTTCGTTGCTAGAGCTGGTTCTGACAAAAAGCTAAGAATTTTAAGGATAAGTCATACTGTTGAAACAAAAAATGTTATGTAATATGGTAATAGTTCCCTCCATCAAAACGTAACGCATGGTATGTTTATTATGCAATCCATGACAACATGACAACTTTAAATACTGAACTGTCTTTTAATTACAGCATCATCATTTATGATTTACAATGGCGTGTTTGCAAGAACGTAGCATATTAAACGTTTATCGAATATTCCTTTTTAATTCTAGCTACCTCCGAATGGGTGCCGACCTGGTTACCATTGACAAGATATATAGCAAACGGATAATTCATTTAGAGCCATAAACTAGACTTGAACAGCTAACAGTTTTGTTGAGACACAAATTAGTCCTTGCGAAAACTATAATGTTAGAAAACAGAAAGAGCAGAAGATCTGTATTTTCTGAAAATTCGTTTTATATTGTTTCAGACCCTCTTGGTAGACTGACATGAAAGAAGCATGTCACAGGATTTTTCAGGAATATTAGCTATGTATTTTTAGGATATTCACAATATAAGAGGGCCTTAATGGCCATATATCGCTCATCTTTAGTTTAGTTGCTTGCTTAAACCATGTGCCCTCACGGTTCTAGGTCAAATGGTTAAGTTATTGATTGGCAAATAGGATTTCCATGTTCTGGTCTCTATGACATTGACCTTTGATGGAGTGACCCCAAAATCAATCGGGGTCATCTACTCTGCATGTCCAATCATCCTATGAAGTTTCAACATTCTGAGTCAAGTGGTTCTCAAGTTATTGATTGGCAACCGTTTTCCATGTTCAGGCACCTGTGACCTTGACCTTTAACGGAGTAACCCCATAAACATTACGGGTCGTCTACTCCATAAGCTCTGTCATTCTATGAAGTTTGAAGATTCTAGGTTAAATGGTTCTCTAGTTGATCGGAAATGAAGTGTAAAGGACGGACGCACGGACGGACGCACGTATGGATGGACTGACAGGGCAAAAACAATATGTCTCCCCAGTGGGGGAGACATAAATATCAAAGCCCTAGGCTATGTGATTTTTTGAAAAGAAATTTTCAAAGTTATCCCTATACAAGTCTATATAAACGATGTGACCCCTAGGGCGGAGCCATATTTACCATAGGGGGATAATTTGAATATTCTTGGTAGAGGCCCATTACATAATGCTACATACAAAATATCAAAGCCCTAAGCCACGTGGTTTTGTACAATAAGATTTTCAAAGTTTTCCCTAAATAAGTCTTAAATGAACCAAGTGACCCACGGAGCGGGGACATATTTGACCCTAGTGATATAATTTTAACAATCTTGGTAGAGGCCCGCTAGATGATGCTACATACCAAATATCAAAGCCGTATGATCTGTAGTTTTGGACGAGAAACGTTGTTAAGATTTTTCCTTTCTGTTGCCATAGCAACAAGAGTTCTGTATGAAATTCAATTCCTTGAACAGTGTTTTAAGAAGACCATCAAAGGAACATCCCTGTGAAGTTTCATCAAAATTGGCCTGGTGGTTTAGGAGATGTTGTTTAAAGGAAAGTGCGGACGCCGGACGGTGAGCAATCAGACAGCGATAAGAAATTTAAATTATTTTACATTGAATATTACCGAAATGAAATATGACAAAATTCCGCATCTGTGTGTGAGGTTATATGTAGTAAATATGACGTGAGGGACTTCTTCTGTTACTGTTCTTTATCTGAATATCATCAATACAAATAACTGCAGAATTCATAAACTCTTCAAACTTGTAAGAAAGGAAACGAATGATAATTACACTTTATTCCTATCATTTTCTCTATCCAATGTCCGCGTATAAATATGCATAAAAAACATCCAAGAATGCAGTTTCATTAGACCAGATTCTAGGAAAATTTTGATTTTGTTTCTTAGTTTGCTTGTACTATAGGCCGTTGACCGCGCATATAAAATAAGTAGAAATTCAATACGTCTTGACAAAATGGTCGTGATTGCATCGCATCTCTATCAATAATCCAAATAGTATATCGTTTAATGTTCTCGTTTGATAAGAATTGTGACATGGCAACTAGGTGATCTAATAACTAAAACGTTTTCATTTGATTGCAAGTGCCACTTCTTTTTTATTTATAATTTTGTTACTTATTATCATTCTTTTCCTATAAGTGTAAATTACTTTTTATGGAACGTGAAGTTTGTTTCCAATACCATGACATTAATATTATTTTATTTTCAACCACTGTAAATGCTTCTGTCCTATCCTTTAGCTTTTAAGATAACAGTAACAGACATTTCCAGTGTGTAATAATAGAAATTTCATTTGCTGAAAAAAGCTGTTCATTACTTCTTCTTATTGTTTCTTGAAGGTTAAAATTACGTAAATTATCTTGCAAAATAATCACTGCAGACACTGCTATATCCTTAAGTCATAAATATAATCTTTGCAATCGTAACACCGAATAAATCCTATCACCTGTTATTACTGTTAATGGTAACAAGTGTGAAGATTATACACCTGCTTTCTATATGTAAGATAATATTTAAGATATCAAGGAAATTTTGCATCTGCACCCATTAGTATACGTTCTTTGCTAACGTGTTTCAAAATTGAAAGGGTGGCAGATGAATGTCCAGATTACTGTATTTACTAGCGAAAAGACGGGACTCAGTTGATGCAGAAAATATGCAACATTACCGTAAAATTACAGGAGTTTTATAAAAACAAAACAAAAATTACTTTAGTTGTTTTACATGCATACAGAGCAGGAACATAAATGAAAGGTTTTGTCAAGAAACTGACAATGTCATATTTATAAATGTCTAAAGCAGATACCATATTTAAATAAATGGCATACATCATAAATGGATTTGATGACTTTCCATGCTTCATCATAAAAGCTATCACTGTGATCAGTGGAGTTGCAAGTGAAGTGTAGGATGACGATGATTCATTTGAATAAGCATGCACTATGAATTATATTTCGATGACTGTGATTCTATTATTCTCATTGATTTGTAGGGTATAACGAATGGTTATTTTCATTCCTCCGATAGTATCAGCAAAATCTTCAGATGTATCATTAGTTCTATAAATATATCTAAATGATAAAAGCGTCTTTTGTGCTAGAGAGCATGTGGAACTTTTAAATATTGATCGGCGTACAGACTTTCTGGGGTATTCATGCCAGGGAAATCCATCCGAACCTTGTAAGTTTTAGTTGGCGGGACTTTAGAATAAGTCGAGACTGAAGTCATAAACATAAACATTAAAGAAAGGAAATCCCTAAAACTAAAATAAATTGCTGTGTATTATTTATTAAAGAACCTACATGTAGATTGTAATCTTACCTTGACAAGTCGATCATATTTTCCCGCTTAACGTAATACATAATGCTTTTACATTCTGTCTGATTTGTCTTTTCATACTAAGAAATAACATAACACATGAAAAGCTTTATCTTGTTTTAATAATGATGGCGCCATAATATATATCGCTCTCATTTCGTCTGTATGTATTCAAAATAAACACCAAGTTTACGTACCTACCACCTCTAATAACAACGATCATTGAATATATTTCTGTAGTGACGAAAAACACACGTTTCTATGTATCATATCCCGATTGAGAACACCCTTAGATGCTTATGCTCAATGAGAACAGCAAAATGATAAAGTTGCAGAGAAATGTCAACAAATGTGCGGTTGTATAAAAATATTCGGATTCAGTTATGAAGAAAAGCTTTTAACCTGACCAAAGTAAATATTCCCCATTTAATTATTGATCCTTTACCTTTTTGATTTTGATTAGAATCTTCATCTTATCTAAGCTCTGATCGTAGTAATTCAGACAACAGTTTTGTTAACAGTGTAATACTATGTTTATTGTCGCATCTGTATTCAACAAAATCTACAACGCAAAAACAAAAACGTGATATGGTATCGTATAATAATAAAACATTTCTTATGACACGTCTGTAACGTTTTTGACAATGAATAAATAACACAAAACTGAAATATATCCACCACATTAATATCACCGCAAAAACAGACATTACTTTCCTATATTATAAATTGAATGAATACAATAACATTTTGTATCTTTTCCCCTTTTTTGATGTGTATTTATTTCTGTTGTTTTGTAGGTATACATCAAACAAGCAGTATATTTTCGTATTTTCTTTTCAAGTATTTACCAGAAGCTGATTCAGCGAAATTATTAGGTACACTTTTATATGTAATCCGTGTTAAAGACATTGACGTCCAACAAAATGTGGTTTTACTATTTAATTATAACGTTAAAATACATTCACATACTATTAAGAATAGAAGTGTTACCTGAAAATTACAAAGTAAATATCCAGTCATCACCTCTATGGCAACACAAAGCGAGCCCTATTGTTTCTATTGGGCATTTTTAAATATGACAGTACTTCAATGCAGTGTAGTGTTGCATATCCCAGTCAATTTAAGACAGTCAACATTTTCAGAAGAACATTTTTCTTGACAACCTGCGTACTGTCAGACTTCCTGCAGGCATCTTTAACCTTAAAAGAATGTTATATTGTGTGCATACAAACATACTTATCTATTTCAGAGTATTGTTAACAGGTTGATGAATTTCTCACATTAAACAATTTAATCTTCTTTTAAAAATTAGATCCTTAATACCCAGTATGGGTCAAGTGATCAGAAATCAGTTCAAAGGTCTTGACGAGTAAGCAGCTGACCCCCATCCCACAGCAAAAGCTCCCTCGCCCCAACAAAACCCAAGCCTTTTGCAACTAAATTCAGTAACCAAATTGGTTTTAGATAAAAGAGTTAGATACTAAAGAAACACATAGACTGTTTCAGAGACAAAAAGGAACATCATAAAGTCAAATAGCGTAATCATTACGCATTTCTACGTTATTTTATTGAACTTGCGTCCGAACCTTTTCAGATTTAAAATGCGATTAAAACGTGACGTCACCCACTCTGTTGTTATCATACAATAACACAATTAAAGGCAATTCAGCAGGAACAATTTTATCAGATCAATGCTAAACTTTATGGTGATAATATGTGCCAGAACAATAAACATTTTTGCATATGAAGTTTAACAGATATACATCCTATCTTAAAACATCACTTGATTAAAAAAACCCTATCGAACAGTGACAGAAGCTGATGCAAGGGTTGAATGGCAGACATATTAATTACAGAAATTGAAACGAAATATATTTCCCATGAGCCAGCTGAAGTAATAACAAATATACTGGGGGAAAATACATGTAATTGTCTTTATAAGTTTAAAAAGGACTGAAAGAAAGCTGATTTATCTCACGCATGTTATACAGGGTTATGTTGATGATCTTTTTATTTTTATGTCAAAGAGCTGTTAATGTTCTGTTTGTAAATGTTGCTGCCCTTTTGCAACATAAGCATTCCCTACAATTCATTTAAGGTTTATAATTAGGCTTTGAGAAACAAAAATCAAACAACACTAAATCATAGAAAGAAATGGTTGTTTAACATGAAAATTGCACAACGTGTATAACATGTATATTACCTTACGAAACAAGTGTCAGTATACTGATATAAACATTGAATGGTGGAAAAGGACTGCTTAAAGGGGCCCCATTTCCGGACAGTCAAACACCTTTAAAAACTCACCATTTTCAAAGAACTGGTACACATGTTTGTTTTGATGCATTTGCAATAGCGTGCGAGTAGTGAAAATTCACATAACAAAGTGGAACACAGTTTTCAGCAATTGTTTATCTTTATTTCTTTACAAATGGCATTCATTTTCAAAGGGAGAAAACTTTTTCTCGACTGATACTTAAAATATTCGGAAAAAGTTGTCTCCCTTTGTAAATAAAGGTCATTTGTACTTAAAATATTCGGAAAAGTTGTCTCCCTTTGAAAATAAATGCCATTTGTAAAGAAATAAAGATAAACAATTGCTGAAAACTGTGTTCCACCCCGTTATGTGAAATTTCACCACTCGCACGCTGTTGCAAATGCATCAAAACGAACATGTGTAACAGTTTTTTTGTAAATGGTAAGTTTTTAAAGGCGTTTGACTGTCCGGAAGTTGGGCCCTTTTAGGCAGCCCTTTTCCGGAATTCAATGTTTATATCAGTATACTGGCACTTGTTTCGTAAAGTAATATACATGTTTTACATGCTGTTCAATTTTCATGTCAAACAACTCTTTCTTTCTATGATTTGGTGTTGTTTGATTTTTGTTTTCTGAAAGCCTAATTCTAAGCCTTAAGGTATACACGACTTAGTCTCAGTTGGCGTTTTCAAACATATGAACAATTTTTACGTGTAATGTAAATACATGTATAAAATAAGTCGGTTTAAATGTGTACTACCACAAAAATGGAAGTTTTCGATCAGGCTACTGTTACGTCATGACATTAAATTGTAAGTCTGCATACATATTCGATTTTTATATTAAGTACAGTTAAATACATTTAATGATGATTATATTTATTTGAAGAAATTACTTTGAGATAAATTATTTAAGAGAAAGATGGCCATTGGATATCTTTAAATTGCTTTGCCTAACAAACACATTTCCAGACATTTGCAATGCCTTTGTTTAGTAAATGAGATTATTCTATCGCATCTCATCTCGGATAGTATTGAATCTAATCGTAGACTTTACTTTTTTGGCCAAAGGACAGGTTTGAATAATGTTACTATACAATGACATTTTATGTGCTTCGTTTCATTTGTAAATTTACTGCTACCTTATGCACTCGCTTTTTGTTTAATTGATTTGCAGTTTGTGTCACCTTTTTAACTTTATTTACGAAAACTAAATTATTTTCTGAATGAAAGTTGACATGTAGAATTAAAAGCAAACTTGCTGTTATTTAGAACAACAGTGTAATCTGACAATTAAAAAGTAATTATCCAGTCGTCGCTTTTATGACGACACAAAGCGAGTCCTTTTCTTTCTATTGGGCATTTTTAAATATGACATTACTTCAATGCGGTGTTGTGTTGCATACCCCAATCAATTTAAGACAGTCAACATTTTCAGAAGATTTCTCTTGACAACCAGCATACTGTCAGACTTCCTGCAGACATCTTTAACCTTAAAAAAGTTTATATTGTGTGCATACAGACATACTTATCTATTTCAGAGTATTGTTAATAGTTAATCTGCTCATATTGAATAAAGCTATAATTACCCAGACAGATACACACAGGTCACTGTCACAAGGAAATGTAGTTCTGTTGTGCATCCTGTTTTTCCTTGTACTTCAAAATTGAATGATGGAGGAAGACAATAGATGCATCTACGGACAATTCAAAAATACTGTACTAAAACGGAGGCACCAAGGCTTACGAGCTAGTTTGATGACTTATTCACAAACAATTTGATCTTTTTTGAAAAATAGATCCTTAATAAAATGGGCAGCTGACCCCAACCCCACAGCAAAAGCCCCCCCCCCCCCCCGCAACAAAACCGAAGCCTTTTGCAACTAAATTGCAGTAACCAAATGGGTTTTAGACAATAGACTTAGATACGGAAAAAGACCAACTGATTGAGAGATAAAAAGGAACATCATAAAGTCAAATAGAGCATGCATTTCTACGTTATTTTATTGAACTTGTGTCAGAATTATTTTAGATCTAAAATGCGATTAAAACATGACGTCACCCATTCTGTTGTTATCATACAATAACACAATTAAAGGCAATCCAGCAGGAATAATTTTATCAGATCAGTGCTAAACTTTATGGTGATAAAATGTGCAAGAACAATAAACATTTTTGCATATGAAGTTTAACAGATATACATCCTATCTTAAAACATCACCTATCGAACAGTGACAGAAGCTGATGCAAGGGTTGAATGGCAGACATATTAATTACAGAAATTGAAACGAAATATTATTTTCCATGAGCCAGTAGAAGTAATGTAATAACAAATAGATATACTGGAAAATAATATGTTTAATTTTCTATATAAGTTTGAAAAGGTTATACGTGCAATGACTGAAAGAAAGCTGGTTTATCTCACGTATGTTAGACAGGGTTTTGTAGTTGATCTTTTTATTTTGTTGGAATTCTATTTGTTAATGTTGTTGCCCGCTTGCATCAAGAGCACTCCCTACACTTCATTTAAGGAATACAAGTCCCAGTTGTCGTATTTGAAAATATGAACACTTTTACATGTAATGTATGTAAATATAAAGTAAGGAAGTTTATGTACATTAAAAATGTTTCATAAGGATTAAATTAGTACATACCTTATATGCTCCACTAAAATCAGTTTAAATTTGTACGTCTACCACAAAAAAAAAATGGAAATTTTCTATCAGGCGACTGTTACCTTGTGACGTTTAATTATAAATGCTATTCTACTTACATAATTGATTTTTAGTAAAGTTAAATACATTTATTGAATATTGTCTTTATTCGAAGTAGGTACTTTGAGATAAATTATTTAAGAGAAAGATGGGCCTTGCATGTCTTTAATTTGCTTTTGCCTAACAAACACATTTCTGTGATACTACTTCAGACATTTGGAATGCCTCTGTTTAGTAAATGAGATTTTTCTATCGCATCTCATCTCATATAGTATTAAATCTAATTGTAGACTTTACATGTTTGGCCAAAAGACAGGGTTGAATAATGATATAACAATGACGTTTTATGTGTTTCATTTTTATTTGTAAAGATGACCGCTAGCTTATGCACTCGCTTTTTGTTTAATTGGGTTGAAGTTTGTTTTATCCTCCTTAACTTTATGTACGAAAGCTAAATTATTTTCTTAATGAGAGATAGCATATAGAATTATAAGCAAACATGCAAAACAAGGATCTTTAAATCAGAAAAAAAACAGTAACTTCATGTTTAAAATATTTTAACATGTTCCTTCGTTGCTTTTAGATAACAATGGAAAATAAAAGAAAATTTAGAATTATCATCCAAAACATTATATTGATTGAAACAATGGTCATCATCGAAATCAGTATTATCAGTTCAGAAATATTGCTCAGGCTTTCTTCACTCAGAGGTTTTGGCGCTTGTTAAAATTTACATCCACTAAAATTGTATATATATATATGTGTAATTAATAGTACATATCATCAATTATTGATTCAGTGGCAAATTTAACGAATCTAACCAGATCTGCATCTCTTATTACCAACACATTTAGACATCTTACCTAAGATTTCGACAGGTAAGATATCAGAAAGTGTGTAGGAATTTACGATAATTAAAACTTAATCTTCACAGAACCTAAAATGTTGTCACAGAAGAATGATCGCTTCAGATGTTAAACTAAAGTTTGACAGAATAGTAGATAATAAATGGAGGTGAAAGGTTTGGCATGTGATAACACTGAAACAGCAAGTGATTGAAGTGATATAGTCAGATATTTTCACTTGGCGACGCTAGGTATCGTAATAAACATCATGCATGATAAAAGAAAGCAATAGACAAACACCACCTGTGTCAGGATTATTCAACAACTTGTCTTACGGGTTGATTTGTCAGACATAGAGCATTTACTGACTATTTGAAATAGCAGCAAAAGAATAGATTATTGTCGTTAATCTATTAATTCGCCCATGTACTTATATACACATTCGCCAGAACGTTTACGCTTTATATGATCTTGTCCTCTATGTCCATTGATATGGTGAAAAGTTCACACATTCACTCAGAAGGTATAAACATAATAATCAATAAGGACATTTAATTCATCCTAGGTAAAAACGCATACTAGTATTTAGTTTTCTGTCCTTTAATCACAGATTAATTACTTCTATACTGTGTATTTTATCTTGCAGAGAAGGTCAGATTTTAAGACCGATGGTTAGGTCAGATCCTTTGAATACCTAATCACACAGAAATGCAAAGCAATATTTCACTGAAGGCGAAGTAAAACTCGCATAACTCTTGAAATAAAGTTTTTCTATGAAATCTTTCATGCTAATAAATATCTTGGAAAGAATGTATCTTATTCTGTCTCAATATCACAGCAGATGCAAATATTTGATACGGAACGTTTGATAAATGGAAAAAAGCAATGGTACTAAAATGTCATAATAATTATGCAAACGGGTACAGCTTTCTTTCTTTGTAAAAACTATGAAAAATACCGCAGTAGAGGAGTAACCATTGAGTAACATAAAGAGGACATAAGCATTGCTAAATTTCAAAGTGCATTTTGTTGTTTTAGTAGAAGTTCAACAAGTATTCATGAGAATAAATGGCATTCTCTGTTCGATTATATCGATGTAAAAATGTGCATGCTGTGTCGAAACACGTTTTTGATTCACACTGAGTCACATTGTGCGGAAGATATTGGTTAAGTGTTCAATGCTTCGTTTTTAGAAAGTCTGCATACCGATTCAAGCGATAAAATGTCTATCGTAGTGGATACACACTGCTGTACCTGCTAGTTTGCCCTAAAGTGATGCGGAGATAGAACTCTAGTGCTATAATCCTTCGATCAAAATATTTATGAAGATAGCTATTGTATGTGTTTGTTTCATAGCATATTCGGTTCGCTTAACTTTTTCTCATAGTGTAGATGTCAAGCGGGTAGAAGAAACAATACGTCGTGCAGTGCATTGTGCTTTTGAATGCTGACGATCTACGTCAATTTGATTAGAAATCACTGACCGGTTTAAAGTCCCTTGTACCTGCATAATAAAATGCATTTATCACGTGTTTGACGTCGTAGGAGTGAAATAAAGCCATTACACAAATTTCGTATTACACTTGCATAATAAAGCTTTGACGTTGACGTCGTCAAAAGTATAAGAGACGTTGGTCAAACTTACTTGGTTTATAGTCTACATTAAGAAAGAAGAAAGATCGATGTTTCAGCAGGGAAAGCTTACATGTGTTAAAATGATATTACATTTGAATGTGTCTTTCCACATTGAATTTAATAAAGATAGCCTTTCACTACAACTTCTCATCTTTATATGTACTTCAAATGTATAAAGTCCTCATCAAATATATTTATGTTTACTTAATTAGTTTGCATATAGAACTATATTCTTGATTAAATGTCACGCAATAGCAACTGATCGTAAAAAACAGTCAGTTATTTGTTAACGTATTTCTAGTTTAGTACACATTTATCTGCTGTGTTTATCTATACAAGTATACAGTGCGTACTATTTTAAACCTAATTCCGAGTACTCTTTATGCACAATAACTTGTTAAATTCTATATAAAGTAATAATTTATGTTTTTTAATATGCAATTTGGATTTAATATACTTATAAACTCGTCAGATAAAATTGATAAAATGCGCGACAGAGCTTCTCATTTTATTATTTTATTAAATAAATTCAGTATGTAAAGGCACTCATATTTCCGTTACAGCTACATATGATAATGATAACGATCCAGCTCATGATATTTTTATTATAATTGTTATTTCCCAAGGACCAAATACAGTGCGAAATGTTTGCGTGGCTAAAATCAAATTGTATGTTCCAATGTGTTCCTATGAGAATATC